>NC_049204.1:24468562-24488562 GCF_013347855.1 Anguilla anguilla | reverse complement strand
TGCTACCCTCGATTTCCAGAGGATAGATCTGCTGATTTCATGACAGAGGCTAAACGCAGAACACCGCTACATTTTATTTGTGAACGTGCTTTCCGCGCTCGGCGAAATGAGGCTCAGAAGGGAGGCTCTGGAAAGAGGCTGTTGTTTCTTCCTGTGGTTTACGGGCATGTTCGGGAGGCTTCCTGCACCAATTAGCAACCAGCGCGGAGGAGGGTAAAGGAAATCTGTACTGACCCTCTGAGACTCCCGAGGCGATCAGCAAGCTGCAGTCCTCCTACAGCACTGCATGCGTATGCACCACGCGTCGCAGAACTCTTCAAACAATAATTCTGGAAACCTCCCTTATCCCCCTCCTGACAAATCACAAGGCCATTGCATAAACAGGTACAGCCCGATCCAAAAACTGTCAACCTCCAATACCTTTTTTTTAATTGGGGAAAAAGTAAAAGTGTGGATGCTGTCGCAGGAATACTCTTTCTGTTACAGCTGACAAGGGCAGGGAAAAATAGCCTTAGCAGGGTACTGTGGATTAAGACTTCATGGTGAATTTGAAGGAAAAATTGCCTAATGGCTTATTTTCATTTCCTTACCTTTATTTCACCTTTCATGACTTCACCCGTTAAGGGCAGAAAAAAACAGGTCTCCTTCATCACAATGACGAAATTGACATTTAAAATGACAAACAGAGATCTACAAACCACAAATCTCAAATCTATGACCTATCTGGTGATTCAATTTTTTAAAATGCAACGCTTGGGAAAGTAGCAATTATTGATTGATTGATTTGACTTGTCCTTTCTACTTCTCGGTGTCTGAAAAGCCTAAAATGTCCCCGGGGTATAATTTGAGATTATCAGGTATGACTAAAATTTGATTTAAAACAGGTCCAAAGGCAGACAGTATGACAACACACAAGGTTAAACAAGGTGCAGACATGATGAAAAATAGATCTGTTTGCGACTTGTCTGGAGCATAGGCGTAGGTTTCACTTCAACTTTGGGCTTAGACACACTGCTGGACCACCCAGTCTTGCGTAGTCAAACGTCAATCGCCAGAAGCATGCTACCGTGTCTAGCAATGAACTCAGAAGGAAAAATTGGGGGATGACATGTCTCCCTGTGCCACCCCCCACCCCCCCCCCCCCCCAAAAAAAAACTTATGTGTAGTATGGAGTCATACATTGGTCATTTGGACTGGATGGTGCCCACTCTACCAATGAGAGAAACATGGACATCATCCCCCACCATTATATTTGCCCAATATCACAGACACAACATGCAAGCCTCTCTCACAGAGGTCAAGATGATGGTTAGAACTTGTAAATCAATTATGAAAAAATCTGAGAGATTTAAAGTTTTATGTTTAAAAGGGATACTGACAACAGCAAAGATGGATAAAAATGTGTTAGCTCATGTAATGTGCTGCACAGAATTTAAAGACCACCATTGGTCCTTTTTCTTTGGTTTCAGAAAGTGATTATAAAAATGTAGCAAGGCTTGTTTTGTTTACATTTGGTATTTCCCTAAAATAATTCCTATGTTATGACAATGGTAGCTCACATAAAATAAATATGACATAGACGTATACCTGGTCTCCAGATTTGTCTGCTGTGGTTGACATAATAATGGCCAGATTCAATTCGCTGTGAAATCAGCTCTAGCTTGCCTCAGGTTATCCGAGCAAGATAGAAGGTCAGCAGATACAGCTTAATTACACAACCCAATGACATCATATCTGTGAGAATGACATCATAAAAAAGCAGAAAAACAGGAACAATACGTTTCAAAGGGAGATTTTCTGTTGGATAAACACAAGCATAATAAAAGACCAAGCCCCACTCCAGTTACGAAACAAACACAAAGAGAAAATAAGAAAGAATGTACCAAACTATCACTGCATGTTATACAGCACCGTGTAACCTAAACATTATCAGGAGATACAAACCTTAACTGAAAATACGCAAAAATATTGCACCACCAGAATATATTAAAAGTTGGACATACGAGTACAAGGACATTAGTCAATCAGGCTGGTGCAAAAACAAATGTAATGGGCCCCTTCACTGGGGCATCCAATTATCTATGAAGTGTGTGAGTTAATCACAGAACTCGACAGACTGGTGAGGCCCTTTCATCGTGTGGCAGGGCTTACCTGTGAGACCCAGGGAGGCAAGCACTGGACTGGATGTGTTCTTGGGTTAGGCAAAAGTCTGCTGGCTTCTGTGTAGCCTTAAACGCAAGTGAACGACAAAAGTTCAGCATCAACTTCATATTGTTTTCTTTTCTTGTGTCCCCAGCGGTACTTAAGCGAAGCGAAATACCAGCCATTTGCCCGTAACTCTGTAGGTAATCTAAATCCCCGCTGTAGTCTAGCCAACTAAATAAAAGAAAAGGACCGTGTTCTTTAAAACCTGCAGTTTCCAGACAAAGGACGCACATTCTTACGTTCTCACAGAATGTGTGGTCTGGCTTATCAATCCTATAAATCAAATCAAAGCATCGTTAAAAAAAAATATGGAGACAGCTGAACATCACGTGTGAAACAAAGACAAGACTCACATACATGAAGGGGATTTCAAATTATTTATTAAAATAAGATACTTTCACAATACGATTTGATTCAGACAGAACGTGAAGTTCTGAGCGCTGTGTAGACTGCACCGCTCCCGCGGAACGCAGAACACAACTGCGGATTCGGCAGATTGGGCAATCAAGGAGAACAAACACAAGGACTGCACGGGAAGGCAACGGCTGAATTTAAATAGGATCCGTCAACTCTCACATCAACGGACATCTTCTACAGTCAATGCCAATCATGGGCAGAAAAGAAATGCATGGGGTAAATACTACTGAAGAAAAGCATGCAGGGAGACGCAGAGCTTTAGACGTTCACAGACCAAATGACGCTAACCTCAGGGATAATGTACGCAGACCGATGACTGTGCCATGTGGAACTGGCCAGCGGGATGTCCAAACCACACCCAAAATTGCCCCGTGCTATGTGTACTGTATTTAGACCAAGTGAAGTTCAGTCCTGCTGCAGAAAGCCTCAGTCACAGCAGAGGAGGCCTGGAGGCTGTGTGGCGGAAGGCGGTTTTGGTGTCAGGCACCTTTCCGGGCGATGCACGTACTTCTGAGATTCAAAAATATCTCCAGCAGATCCCGGAACAGAACTGCCCCCCGCCCCCTCCCTCCCGCCCGCCCTCCCTCCAAGCCGTACGGTGGTGCAGCCCGAGCAGCAAGCCCGGACAAGTGCGCGTGATCCCAGAATAACCCCCCAGCGCCTGGCCCCCGCAGAGCTTTTTCAGGACGGCCAGCTATCGGAAACCTCCAAAGCTCTGCTATATCTCCAGGTCCCACTGTGATCAGCCGCTGTCCTGCATTAATCCCCCCCCCTCCCCAAACCGATAGCCGAGCCACCCCCCCCACCCCCCCCCCCGCCCTGACGGGCGAGGGAAGACCGCTTTCCTTTCGCGGGTCATGGAGTCGCGGTATAATCTGTGGCGCCGGGGGGTGCCACAGCCTGCCAGCTACACCCTGGCCCGCCTCCCGCTTTCTGAACCCCAGCAACCTCTTGTGAGGCCGGGGCTCAAGTTCCCCTGCTGCTGCAAAAAAAAGAAAAAAAAAACAGAAGGCACTACAGGAAAAAATTAAATAAAATCAGCCGATACTTATGCGTGTTTTCTGTCATTTTCCCAACGTCGAAATACAGGACAGTCGAGTGTCACAAACACAATCGCACAAGCAGAGATGAAATCTCGTCGGTCAGATGCAGCGTCATTCGTGTTAACATTTAATCAGCTTTGCACGTGCAGTCGTACTAAAACGAAGAGTGCACGGGCAGTCAGTTCCCTACTCATACTGACACTAATCAAAGAAGGAACATAATGACAAACAAACACTAGAGGAGGTATATTTAGGTTGATGCTCTACCTGTCCTACGAGCGCTCCAGGAGGAGGGCGGGACTATCTGAGGCATGACTGGGGGAAACCATTCAGCCTGCTTCCGCAGAAACATGAGCAACGGCATGACTCACACTGTTTGCAGTCAATGACATCTTAATCTCGACTAGAGACGGGGCCAAGTTACCGCAAACTGCTAACAGACAACAATGGATCCCTGTTAAGGCTATCTGTTACGCCCCGGTTCATCTGGCGGTAAGATCATGCAGCGCCTGCCGTTCCCGATTGGCCACCCTCCCTACATATGAAAGACACACGCAGCGGCGATCCGCGGCACAGCGGGACCGACGGCGAGGATCATCATCTGAGCCTGGGGAAGATCCTGATGAAGAGGATCATGCTGATGAAGGTGAAGCAGACCAGGATGAGCATGAGCCAGAGGAACCAGTTGACGGACTTCTTGGTGTGCTGCTCCAGGCGCTCCGACTCGGTCTTTAGCTTCTCGAAGTTCAGGTCGGCGTGCCTCATCGACTGCTTCAGGGTCTGAGGGAGGGGAAGGGGACGTCAATCAAAACTCAAAAGCACAGAGCAGGGCTGCCCAGCATCGTTCCTGGAGATCTATCATCCCTGTAGGGTTTTTACTCCAACCCCAACAAAGCACGCCTCATTCAGCAGCTAGAGATCTCATTGAGCTAATTTATTGTAATTAGTAGGATCAGGTGTGCCAAATTAGGGTTGAAATGAAAACCCACAGGACGGTAGATCTTCAGGAACAGGGCTGGGCTCCCACACCCTGCTTGTGAGATAAGTGCCTTTTTTTCTTTTGAGAGGAAAACCCTGTGACCAAATTTATTTGAGATTTGCATTACTGTACTGGTCATTTGTGTTTTCATAATAAAAAGGTCTAAGATTTTAAATCGCTTTGCCAGTAAACACAATCGTGAGAAAATGCAGTTATAGACAGCTACTTTAAATTGGATAAGACTTGTAGTTTTACTATAGCACAAAATCTTCTATGGCACTGGAATCGAAGAAACGTCAAGTTACATCTCACATCACAAATCTCAAAGGTCATAATAGTAATTTTTTTTAAAGTTTTGTTTTCCTCCCGGATGCCAGTCTTACATTGCAGGACTTTGTCATGTGTAAACCGGGGTGTGGTGATGTCATGGTAGCCTGCGCAGACTTTGACGTACACCCACAGAGCAATTATTTTCAAAACAAAAATGAAATGCTAAATAACAGTTCCAGCTCACAACACATTGCTGTATACTCCAAAACGCTGCAGCATTTCATGAACAATTTTGGGCCCGATTAATATTTGTTCATGCTGATCTTATCACAAAAGTGCAGTCCCATAAGTTGCTTAACTGTGGCCAGCTTGTACACACAACTGTAAGCGAGCTCAGCTGAGCGCCTAACTCTGTTTTGAAATATATCTGCCGAAATGTTCGGAGTGCATTTGTTGTGTAAGGAGAGGGGAAAATCTTCCCTCCACTGCAGCTGCTCAGCCATATGTCTGCTGAGGACATTTCTTGAACACCAGAGAAACCACGCATACTTCACCCGTTACTGGTGTTGTACTGCCACCTGCTGGACAGAAGCCGAAATGCAAGGCAAGGCTTAACTACGAGGCCCGAGGGCGTGTTCGTTTAGTCCTGGAAGGCGCGACGAACACCATTACTGTGCAGCGGATCCTACTGAGTTACGATGTGAAAAAAGTATGAAAGGAGCTATGAGTTTTGTACAACTAGGTATTTTCGGACAATGCCGCAGCGCTCCATCCAAATTACATTTCAGCCAACTGACATCGATGCTGACGGCTTTTGTAGTCCACAACATTTTCATTATTAACAGCCAATCCATTGCCTCAGATTCTGTGAATTCAGCGTCACTGGTGAATGTGTGCCAGTAACTTTTAACTCCAGGCCCTGGCAATATATGACCTGGAGAAGCCCTAGAACCCCTGTATGCTCCCAGCAACAACTATCCCCAAAGTGGTCGAAATCATAGCTTCTTGCTAAGAAAATATTAGAATATTTTGCCTAAAATATTTTGATGTTCAGAAACCAATGCAGTTAGATGATACAAACTAGTAGGTGATATATGTAAAATGCTTGAAATTATTTGCTGTCAATAATTGGGGTAGCAGTGTACTATAATCGGTTTAAGCCTTAAGCCAAATGTTGCAGGTTTGATTTCAGGGAAAATCTGTTGTTGTACACTTGAGCAAGATGCTTAAACTGCATTACTTCAGTATTTTTTTCCCTTGTATGCTTTCATTTATGACTTGTTTGTGATTACTGTCTGTTATTGTTACTTTGTTATATGTTTGTTGTATCGCTCATTGTGTGCAAGCAAAATTCCCTTCGGGGCAATAAAGGTTTTCATTCATATAAATCCAGCTGTAAAAATAGTGTGTAAAAATAAATTGTGTAAGTCACTCTGGATAAGAGCGTCTGCTAAATGCCAGCAATGTAATCTAATGATACAAACTAATTGGTAAAGCTACTGAAATCAGCTCCTCGTGTGCTCAGACATTTGAGTGCTGCATGCCACGTGTAGGACTGGTTTCCAGATGGCAAACAGAGAGCGAACACGTCAGCTGACCTGACAACAAAGCAGCAGTCTGCTGGTGGATTGTGCCTATGTTTTCAGTCCTTACATCCCTTTTATGTTAATCAGGGCTGCCCAACCCTGTTCCTGGAAATCTACCATCCCGTAGGCTTTCATTTCAAACCCAGTTTGGCACACCTGGCTCAACCAATTAGCAGCTCAATGGGATCTCAAGCTGTTGAATGAGGTGTGCTTTGTTAGGGTTGAAATGAACACCTACGGGAAAGTAGATCTCCAGGAACAGGGCTGGGCAGCCCTGATGTGGTAGCCCTGGGCTTTAAATGCACGTCCCTGCTGACAGAGTTCTGAAGAGCACGGCGTTGCCAGGGGAGACACGCTCACCTGGTTGTCCTGCTTGATGATGCTCTGGGCGGCCAGTGTGTTGTTCTTCAGGTTGCGAGCCAGGCTGAGCATGTCCTCGGCCAGCTTCTCCTGGAGGTTGTGGTGGTGCTGGAGCACGGCGTCCAGCTCCGCGGCCGACTGCTTCTCGTCCACCGGCAGGCCCCTGGAGAGAGTCCGAATTACCCACACCTCACCGGAACATCTGGATTCTTCCCCCCACGCAGCGCCGCAACAGCGCTCAGCCGAGGACTGCGCGTCACATTATAAACGATGCAGCCGATCGCGCGTTAAACCGAGGGTTCCAACTGACTGCACATCTCAGACACTGTGGTAAAATGTGAGCAAAGTAAAACTCCTGATTTTCTCAGTTAAAGGAGGTAAAAACTGAGTAATGGGAGCGGAGCCTTAAGGATCAAACACAGACTCAGATGATTGGTTCTCCATTATGAACCCATGGACTTAGATCCCGGAGGGGATCCCCCGCCCAATATTATCAGGTCGAATTGGGTTTTACTGTTCCAGTGTCCCCTCCAAAAAAAACCTTAAGAAACATTCCTGTTTGTTGTCCCCTCAAATATGAAATGTAATCTATATCTTTGTGTGAGCCTCTTACCTTCTCTGTCGTAAGTCTGTTTCTTTACCGTCTGTTAACAGAGGGAAAATATAGTTATAGAAATTATGAAACAATTAACAGTATGCATTTGTATTTCTCATGACCCAAGAAGACTGTTTATTTACCTGTGCTTGACGACCCCTGTTGGAAAACAACAATAGTCATGTTTTTAAAAGAGTTACAAACAGCCCCCCCTACAATATAAATCAAAACATATTTTAAATGAAATCTCCCTTAAGCTTCATCAATATTATTGGGATTAGACATTTAAGTATCACTGAATTACTAGGACTAGAGTTGGCCCACTGCCTCTAACAGGGGAACTAAACTATTTTTCAACATCGTCTTTACTCATTATTTGCTGTCTAAGCTTTTGGAAACAGGACAACTGTAGCATAAGTAAAACAAATAGAATGAGATGCATGTTCTAGACCAGGGCTTCCCAACCCCGTTCCTGGAGGTCTACCATCCTGCAGGTTTTTAATTTCAATCCTAATTTGGCACACATGATTCTACTAATTTGGCAGCTCAACTGCATCTATAGCTGCTGAAGGGTTGGAGTGAAAACCTACAAGTAGACCTCCAGGAACAGGGTTGGGCAGCCGCTGCTCTAAACTGTTCTAGCTGTGGGTGTTGAAGAGCAGCTTACATTTCCCATCAGCTCGTTTCTCATCTCCCCGGTGCAGCGTGCTTTCGTCTGCATGTGCACCGTCTTGCTGGCTGGCATCCTCTCATTGGCTATGGTGGGCGTTCGACCAGGGGCCAAGAACTGATTGGCAAGAGCTTTCTCGGTTGGGGATGTCTAAACACAAAGGCAAAGCACAGGCGACATCATTATGCTGATGTAGTTGTGCACATACAGAAAAAACACTACCAGGAAATTAAGCTTTTATATGCAAATCATTTGAAGCATAAATTACTCAAATGCAAACAAAACCATTTTCAAAGACATGCAGGGTGCAAATTTAGATACACCAAAAGAATGAAACTTACCAGTTTCTCAGCTTCTAAAAGTCCTTTAAGAAAATCCACTTTTCGACTGTAGTCTGTCAATATCTCTGGGGTAGGTTTACTTAAGAAATAAGGGGGGGGGGGGGGGGGTTAGGAAAGGTTACAATTATTATTATTATTATTATTACTACGACTATTACTATTACATAAGCAGGTGAACTATTTAACGTCTCAGACTTAATTGATCAAACCCATAAATGACTGGTGGTCAACCATGACCCATTAAAACAAAGACTATTTTACCATTAAAAAAAAGAAAAAAAAAAGCAGTTATTTTCTCTTTCATGAGGTATTTGATGCCTGGCCTCATGTAAGCAACATCTATAAATCTTATACAGAGTGCAAGGTCATAATATAAAGCATTCTGATTCTTGATATTGAAAAATGTTAAATCGGCCTCTTAAGTTGTCCATGTATTGGTAGAAGGTGTCAGATTTAGCAGGTCCTTGTTACCTACATGTGACAACACTACACAGGCCTAATCCACCTACTGCTCTAATCAGTGTTAGAAATATAGAGACAAGGGTTTAAAAGTGGTTTTGACTTGGACAGTCTGTAGCTAACACTCCTGAAAAATGTGGCTAGCTGGTAACAGAAATTAACACAGCACAATCTAGTGGCAGCAGATAACCTTTGTGAAAACATTTACTGGAACAATAAGGGGTAAATGTCATCTTCCAAATCGTAAATAATAATCCAAACTTAATCCAGTACAGCAACTAGGTCTGGTTAAGCAGTGTATACCACCACATACTTAGGCACAAACGCAATGTTTCTTTCAACGATATAGTTGTAGGTCCCATGCCAGCCCACAATACACAATTCTACTTCATGCTACTTCATCACGATCATTACAATTTTCTGTAAATCAGTTTAATAATTAACAAAATCAACCAGCAGAAATGTGAAGATATTCAACATAAACTAGACTCTGATGGTTGCACGTTGCTTAATTTGAACCTAGATTTCAAAACCAGTGAGTAAGTTGCACTGAACTGAAGCAGACAGTAGTTAGACATGGTTATCCACTTGCTACCTTGGCTGGTAAACACCAACAAGGCAGCAAGGTAGCTAGATCTACCCGGCCATACTGTCAATGCAAAACTTAAGGTACCTAGAGCTCTTCTTCAAAGCCACCAGCATCTCTTCAAGTGCACCAACATACTGAAACAGAAGAAATGGTTAACATAACCTAGCTACTCCATATATGACACAGCTCGCTCGGCTTCCAATTATTTTCCCTTTCCAGAATCAGAATCTCCCAAAAACCAGGCTAACTTAAATTGGCTTAAACATATTTAAAGAACAAAGTAGAGAGCTATATCATTAAAGCCATAACTATCATAAATAATATGCATGTTTTCTGAACGTTTCTGAATTTAACGCTAGCAAAAAGCTAGGTCGTTAACAATTAACGCCACTGACAGCGGCCAAGCAATTCTGACGTGGCTAGCTTGGCATCGTTCACAGCCATTTAAAAAATAATAATTCACCTGCTTACACTGCAAATTGCATATTGTACTCTCTCACCTTTTCTAGTCTCCATTCAGTTTCCCCCCGTTTCTCCGATGCGATAGATTCGCACCGGGACAATAATCTAATAAAATTAATTTCTAGCCTAGAAGTCGCCATGTTTGAGGAAGCAGCGGAAGTCCCCTAGCTTACTCAGACGGAAAGGGTGGGACTTGGTGTAGATCTATGTGAATTAAATAACTTCTGTGGTTTGTATAGTGCGTTGTAGATCTACTAACCTATACAGTCTATGGTACTAACTCTGTGTTCATTGTGTTCACTAGCCTCATTTTATCAGGCTCATACATGTGGAATAGCGTAGAGCAGTGATTCCAAACCTCGGTCCTGGGGACCCCATGTGTATCCTATGACCACACTGTGCTTATTGTGCTTCGCTGCAAACAATCGCATAAAAAGGTAACAACATTTTTACACAAATCAAATTAGGTGAATCAATAAGCTCCTAATCAGGCTGTTTTAGTTCTTTTTTGTCCCTTAAAGTTTATACAATGCAAGTTTTTGGCTCATTATAATTTGCTTATTTGTCTTTGAATTCTTCATTATCTACCAAATTGTTAGTTTTTGTGGTCATGTGCCTTTCACTAATTGGGGGCCTTTAGATTCACCCCAGTCTTTAATTTGATCAGTTGAATAATTTTGTAACCTCTTCTTATGTAATTGTTCAGAATATAACATAATAAGCATAACATAAACAACAGACTTGCGCTTCATGGAATGCTTAGCTATTTATAACAATGTGGTTTAAGAGGGTAAATAAACCCTCTAGACATGTTAAAATTCTGGGATTGCAACTGTGGTTGGACGGAAAACCAGCATACACAAGGGGTCCCCACGATCGAGGTTGGGAACCACTGGACTAGAGACTATTTACTACCAGCTTAGCACCCGCTAGAGATGCTGGAATCTTTTACCGCTTATGTTACTTTATGTCTGACCATGGGGGTGAAGAAAATCTCTAAACCTCCTTTGCTAGTGGGATTAAGGGTTCTAAAAATTAATATTTAACAATTGTAATAGAGCTATTAAGAAAATAACATTGCAGACTTTGATAGGTATACAAACATGGGAAATAGCCTACGCTGTGCAACTGACTGACAGTGTAGTGTGGCTTATGTAGTGCTTGTGCTTTTCTGTGCACCTGAATTTATGGACCATTTAAAAAAAAAAAGTTTACGGTTTAGCAATTTATAAAGAACTGCGTGAATTAAAATTGCTCTAAAATTTTCTAGAGCCCAAAATGTATTAGTGATTGACTGAGGGATATGAAAGCATCTGCAGGTCATCTCCTTTCAGGAAACTGAGGGCAGTAGCCCACAGAAGGTAGGGTCATTCTCCACAGAAGGTAGGGTCGTTCTTCAGTAGAAGGTAGGGTCATTCTCCACAGAAGGTAGGGTCGTTCTTCAGTAGAAGGTAGGGTCATTCTCCACAGAAGGTAGGGTCGTTCTTCAGCAGAAGGTAGGGTCATTTTTCAGCAGAAGGTAGGGTCGTTCTTCAGCAGAAGGTAGGGTCATTTTTCAGCAGAAGGTAGGGTCGTTCTTCAGCAGAAGGTAGGGTCATTTTTCAGCAGAAGGTAGGGTTGTTCTTCAGCAGAAGGTAGGGTTGTTCTTCAGCAGAAGGCCCTTCACACGGCCCTTCATACTGCAGTCTTCACACATACATACAGTATTATATTTAAAAGACAGATAAGCAGGATGCTAAATATTATAATGGGAATATGTTAGAGGTTCCTCAGACTGAGGATAGCCGATATCCCACAACCATATTTAATGTTATGGCCAAATGGAAATACATGCCTCACCGTCCCTTGGCTGCCCAGAGAGGTCACAGTCCTTCTTCAAGTCGTCTTCTCATGGAGTTCAATCATGTGAATCTTTTTTCTTGTACCCTCAATATTGTTACACCAATCTTATGGTTTATGCAAGTATAGATATTAGCATTGCCAGAAAAAAAGAACTAAACACAGTTCCTGATCAATGTACAATACACCTTTAATAAATAAATTTGACATTAGTTTTCATATCTACATTTTTTACACACTCATGTTTTATTTATTTTTTAAACTAAATTTTAGGCACATAAAGGAAGAGGCTCTGTCTTTTCCTCAGGCCAAAAACCACATCATAGCAACAACCCAGGAAGGACCTGCTTGACGTGCAGCCTGCTTAGCATGTTCATGCCACACACTGCCTGTAAGCCAGTCCTTTACAAATCAGATTATAACAGGAGATCTAACAGCTTATGCACCCGTCACCCAGAATGAACATAGAAGAGAAATGCTAAATTACCATTTGAATTTCTAAATATAATGGCCTGTGCGTAAACCAAAACATGAATGGACACAATGAAATTAAGTTTTGGGCTTCCGTATCAATGTCATGAAGAATCGAACACTCAAAACAGTTATGCTGTTTGTGCATTAAAAGCCACTACCCTGTAGCTCGAACCTACTGTAAGTCTCTATGTCACTGCATTGAAAGTCCAAACTGCGCTGAACAACACATTTTTGTCCAATGCCCCTGCAACAGACACCAGTGAAACGTAAAAACAAGAAAAAGGGTGAATTAAATATACATATGGCACACAAAAAAAACCCCCTAATGTATGAAAACAAATATGAAAGTAGTCAGAGCATGTCACTTACCATTCTAACTCACTGGACTTCTAGGATTTGGTCATTTCAATGCACTTGTGACTTGTATTCGTGAAAGACAATCGTTTTCAAGTACAATAACTAATGTCTTTTCAAATGCTATGTATTAAATTCCTTTTTTAATCAAAGACCAACAGCATTTTCAAAATGTAGAGCTTCCATAGGCCTAAAAATGAATGCCTTTTTGATGTTTCAAAACTGTTGACAGCCAAACCATAATACTAATTACCACACTGGCAGTCTTTTATACAATAGCACATAAAATGTTTTTTTAAATATATATAACCCAGCCTTTCTAATGCAACAGTGCACATGTATATCTCAATTTACAGTCATAAACCTAATTATAATCTAATTTGATATAGATTCTCTATGAACAAAATCAGTGCTTACATTGATACCACATCTAGATTTTAAGACTGTCCACAGGTTTATAAAGTGTTTTACAACTCTTCTGGTATAGGTTCACAGTACTGTGCTGCCAACCTTCACAAAGATGAGGTGTTAGAGGTGTGACAAACAGTCAAACAAACAAGCAAAAAAAAACACAAAAAAAAACAGTTGAAATGTGTAGAAGCTCCAATGGGAGCGATATAAAAAATTACTAACCCTTTTCAGAACTGATATTCTTCATTCAGGTTGGGTAATATTAGTCACTTAAAGGCAATTCTTTTTCAGTAAATGAAATCTCGGAACACAGCTATCCTCTTGTTAACAGAAATAGCAGGAACGACCAAAGTGGCACCTGGGGAATATAGGACAATGCTGAAAAATAAAAATAAAAAGACAAATTGACTGGTACATCTGAAAGCAGCATTTTGCCATGGATAGGCCAGCCTTTCACACATCTATGAAAAGGCTTTCTGTTCTGCAACCATCGGTCAATGAAACTGTACTCTGTACACAGTAGCTTTTGCTCATCTCCACAAAGTAAAGTCAAAAATAAATACAGTGTATTGTACTCAGTCCATCTAAACAGGACAGGAAGGGCATTCCTGGGGTTTGGCATTGACGTTCGTTGTTATAAACTTGCACCCATCACACAGACACCAACTACAGGGTGGGTTTTGACAGTTCCCTTATTCAGATTATGAAAAAATTAAACAGTGGCCTCTAGATTTTCCCCAGCCCCTATAATGGGAAAAACAACCCCAAAAATAAAGAATTCCGTGAAAAACTACAGATGAGGTTAAACTGTTATTCTGTGACTTTCTTTGGACAGAGATCTTCGTAACTCTCCTTTTTCTTGGCTGCCTTAAAAAAAACTGACTACTGCTTAAGAAAAAAAAAGTACACGGAGCTTGTTTAAAAATGAAAGGGGGGAAAAAAATCCTTCAGCCAAACCGAAATGTGTACACACGTGTGTTGGCGTTCCTTACAGTGCAAACCCCCCCCCCCCCCACCACCCTGGAGCCTTCATCCCTGAATCCTGCCTCAAAAGACTGAGGGCAAGATCCCCCAGGGCCCAACATTCTCCAATGCTGCTGCTGTTCTGGTGCCCCCAGTTTCTTTCTTTCTCTCTCTCTCTCTCTCTCTCTCTCTCTCTCTCTCTGTCTCTCTCTCTCTCTCACTCTCTCTCTCTCAGTGTCTCTCGACCGTGCTCCAGCCAGCCTGCCATCGCTGGCGGAGTCCCCCAGCCAGACAGCCGGTAGACGGGTGAGAAGCAGGGGGGGCGGCCGAACTCCAGAGACTCGCAGCCTCCTCCGCCGCTCGGAGGGAGGGAGGGCAAAAGGGGGGGGCCGGGTCATGTTCTCCACCCCCTCCCCACTGCCGAGGCTATACGTTGCTGTCCTCCAGGAGCGGCTCCTTGCCCTCGGCGCCCCCTGTCTGGGGGCAGTGGCTCTGCGCTCCGTTGCTGTGCTTCTTGTAGCCGCCCGAGCGGACGTTGAGGCCGCTGTGCTCTGGGATGAAGAGGGCCACCAGCAGGGAGAGCAGCACTGAGCACGCTCCGAACAGGAAGGGCGGCCCAGGGATGATGGCGCTCTGGAACCAGAAACAGCAAGCGGGGGGGGTGTGAGGGCGTGAGCCACGAGCCAGGCACGGGCGATATACCACGCTGGTAACCATCGAATGCAGTAACGGTAGTGGCCACTGTGTGGTGCATTACCTTCCTTCTCCTCTTCGTCTTCTTAATTTATGTCTGAAGCGGTTAGTAAATAACCAAACTAAACAGGCTGCATGAAATGGTTCCAGAGAAAAAAAAGAGTTGCCACTGCTATCTGTTATATTGGATGTTGATAAGACAGCCAATCAGCACCAAGAACATACAGCTTTCATGTGATCATGTGATGTGTTTTTGTCAATCACAAGGACTTGCTGTGGATTGGCTGTCTTATGGTCACCCAATAGATAACAGTGGTGATGTTCACCGGCCTCTGAACTGTTGTTGTTTGACACCACGTCTGGTGTAATTAAAGAGAAAAAGACGAAAAGAAAGGTAATACACCACACAGTGGCT
Source organism: Anguilla anguilla (assembly GCF_013347855.1). Classification (NCBI taxonomy): domain Eukaryota; kingdom Metazoa; phylum Chordata; class Actinopteri; order Anguilliformes; family Anguillidae; genus Anguilla; species Anguilla anguilla. The sequence goes on along the minus strand of NC_049204.1, from coordinate 24,473,437 downwards.
ATGACCGTTATTGTACCTAATAATTACCGTAGCGATATATCACTCATCCTTAACAGCTACCATAGTTATGCAGTGGGCCTTAGAGCATGGCTTTCCTATGATACACTGCAGAAAACAAACAATAGCAAATCTGTACAATTACAGCAGTGCTCCAGCACCTTGGCCGCTTGGAGCCCTAAAGAACAGACACAAAGCCAGTGTGCAGGTACTCTGGGAGTTAGAGGGCGGTCACCTCGTCAGTAGGGTTCGCCATGTTGGGCTTGCTGTCCTTGTCGGGGCTCTCCACGGCGTCCATCTCGTTCAGCTCCACGTGGAACAGGTAGAAGACAAACCCGTAGAGCGCTGGGCCCAGCCCATTACACAGGCCCCGGATCCCTGTGATCATGCCCTGCACCACCCCTGAAAGCACAGAGACCAGCCTCTGCTTCACTGCCTGCTCCAACCTCTGCTTCACTGCCTGCATCAGCCTCTGCTTCATTGCCTGCTTCAGGCTCCACTTCACTGCCTGCTTCAGGCTCCGCTTCAGGCTCTGCTTCACTGCCTGCTTCAGGCTCTGCTTCACTGCCTGCTTCAGGCTCCGCTTCACTGCCTGCTTCACTGCCTGCTTCAGGCTCCGCTTCACTGCCTGCTTCAGGCTCCGCTTCACTGCTTGCTTCAGGCTCCGCTTCACTGCCTGCTTCAGGCTCATCGCATACACCACAACACTGCTTAACCCTTTGAAGATCAGGCTTCTCGAATGTTTTTTCAATATTCTAAGTCAGTGTTCTAGAACACTCCATTCAATTCAGTTACCAGTAGCGATAGTTACACCAGCATCGGAATGTTCAGTCAAGAACATTCTAATCACAAATTTGCGATCTCACAACTTAAAAAGGTTAAACATCTTAAAACATGAGTGAGCTGTGCGGCTGTAGTGAATGCGCTCTCTGACTCACCCTGCTGGTCAGGGTCGGCGTTGCGGGACACGATGGCGCTGATGGCCGGAAACGTTATGCTGGACATGGCAGCCACGGCACCTGCTGCCCACATCATCCTGTAGAGCGAGATGGTGTAAGTGTCAGATGGTGTAAATGTTAGGGATAATTAAGTAATTAAGGCCAGAAGTAGGCATGAAAACCAGAGATAGATGTGGCCCTCATTGCCCACCTCTGAGCTACGCTTTGCAAGCTCGACTTTGGCACGGTGAGGATGTGACCTGAGGCTGTGATGGACACTGAAACACAGTGCTTTATCTGGACACACCACTCAGCAGGCCTGGACACACGCACTTCCATAACCTTTTCCAGAGAGCCAGCGGGACCGGGGAGAGATCCAGCCCACCGACTTTCACATTATAAACCACAGAAATGAAGGTGTCCGGGAGTTGCGGGATTAAAAGATGTTTTATGTGCCGCGGACAGCCGCGTTTGTGCTGTACTCACACAGTGGAAATGAGACAATGGGGAGCAGGGCTGGAGCTGACGTTTACAACCGTCACGGCACTAAATAAAACGCCCCTTTCCAAAGAGGGCCGTTCGTAGTGTTTTATGAGCGCTGGCTCGGGCTAGCTGGACACGGTATCCCCGCCAGAGGAGCCAAACGCTGAGGAACGCGCATTCGCCACCTGATGAGACCAAGCATGCAGTCGCCTGCTCAGGGGCCGCATCGCACATCGTCCTACAAACCTCCCATTACAGAACGCACCGATCCCGTTTTACACCTGCACAACAGAGGGAAATTAAACTGTTAATACCGCTTTTGAACGGATGCAGTCACAATGGCAGACAGCTGTCAGACAGCTGTAACAACACCATGGTGCATGATCAGAATGACCACAACAGCCCTGCTCATTATCACACAACTGCCGAATGAACATAAGAGCTTTGCGCATTGCACCAGAGGGACATGGCTGATTATGAAAGGACTCAGATTTGCTCCTTTGTAAAAGATGAAAGCTGGCGCAAGTCAATCAGCTGTTACTGCCCACAAAGGGAGAGGCCGCAGAATGAAGTCTAGAACATTCTGTCTTAAGCCAGCACCATGTCCAGCATTTGATCTTTATCCCCGAGAGAGAAAGGCAACGTGACTGGTGGTGGTAGGCAAAGAGAGGCAGTGGACAGAAAAGATCTACTTCTGTATTTGTGTTCGGCCATTGGGGGTTAAAAAAGGGGAAGTCTTTAAATCGGTCTGTTTCGGGTCTCATCTCGTATTTCTGGTTTACTACCAGAACAAGTGGATCTTAAAATTTTTACTTTTCTGAAAATATGAATTATCGCTGTTCCGACGTGGTATTATAACAATTCATATTCTCATGAAGGGCAATGGAGGACCTGACATTTCCAAAAGGGCACGCAAGTCTTTCTGGGATTGATCAGAACAACAGCAGGCTCCTGAGCAATAGGCTACACACGATGACATCATAGATTTATCTGGCCTGAGTATCTTTACTCAGAGTACAGCCACTGCTGCAGTCACGCATTAGGGAAACTTCTAATAGGAATCCGATGCGACACGCCACCATGTAATGTACCATATGACGTGTTTGGGGTTCAATCATTTAGACATAAAGAAAACCAACAAATCGTTACTTAAATATGAATGATTGATTTTCTTCAGCATATTTACAAGACAGAGAGCAAGAAAAGATTGATGGAATAGCAATCTCTCTTTATAACAAAACCTTTGCAATTCTGTGGAAGCTGCACACTTTAAACTTAAAAGCTGATATTTGTGTGTGTGTGTGTGTGTGTGTGTGCGCGCGCATGGGAAGGGGTGTCCATTATATTATTGAAAAGCAATGACAACATGAACTGAAAGCAAGCAGACCGCCGCTATGTTCAAAGGCCAAAACCAATAACAGTTTTAGCAGCAGGTTTCTTCACAGGTGTTAATTGTGCCATTAGTAGGACTGCCAATGTGGGAGTCGTTTCATTTTATTTTTTTACAGATTCAGTTTTGCTGAAGCAGTGCTGGCTTATGACACATGCATGCCGGTATGCCTGTTTTGTAGCGTTTCATTGTGGTACGAGTGAATCAGTGTTGACGTATGTGACTAATTAGCAGATAGAGCAGGGTAACTGGTGGCAGCAAAAATCTGCACCGGCCCTGCAGGACTGGAGTTAAACCTGCAGACCCCCCTGACACAGACTGCACGGGGCGCAGGGGAGACTCACCAGGGCTGTGACCCGAAGCCGTACCAGGCCAGCTGCAGGATCTGGAAGCCCAGGCCCAGCAGGATGGTGTTCTTGTTCCCAATGGAGCGCATCAGTATCCCCAGCACCACGGTCTGCAGAGAGGAGAGTCAGCTTCCTCCATCCATCCGCTCCACCTTCCACAACTCCGCTGAGCGCTCGCTCAGTAAACCTGTCCTTATTGCTGCTATCAGTCACCAACGCCGGCTTTCAGTTCTGCCCTCTTCAATAAAACCCCCATGCATCCTGTACCATTCACTGTCTCAAACGGCTTCACAGAAAACCCTAATTTAACAGGCAACCGCATTGCCTCATTTGCGTTTCGTAAAGCTTGGGTTTTCACATGGAGAATGGGACCGCTGACCTGCGCCAAGATGGACAAGATCCCAACCACCGCGATGAACGCCGCCACCGTTTCCGAGGTGAAGCCAATGACCTGTGAGCGAAAGGAAATGAACGAGGCTTCCTCACAGAAACAGATGTCCTGCACCACTCCAACACACCAACAGAGGGCGACAAAGATAATCAGCAGTTTTTATTTATTTTTTTAATGTCTGAAACATCATCAGGATTATTGGAAAATTATTTGAAGAAACTGACCCCCGACACAGTTTCAGGTGCATTAAATTTAGAACTTCTGAAATAAGTGCAATGTAAAATAATTATAGATAAAAATGAAATTGTGGCAGTGTAGTATAATGGGTAGGGAACTGGTCTTGTAACCGAAAGGTCACAGGATTCCTGGTAGGACACTGCCGTTGTACCCTTGAGCAAAATACTTAACCTGCATTGCTTCAGTATATATCGAGCGGCATAAGTGGATGCAATGTAAAAAATGCAATGTCAAAAGTTGTGTAAGTCGCTCTGGATAAGAGCATCTGCTAAATGCCTGTAATTGAATTGTGATCATCTAAATAAATCACAAATGAGTATCCAAGGAGGAGAATCTTCTGGGAAAGCCGTTACCGGAGTTACGGGTGTCTCCCCAAAGTGGTGTACATTCACAGGCGTGGCCTGGAAACCTACTCCAACAGTAAACACTGCGTGTGTTTAAGGAGGGAAATGGGAGGAAACCGGACACTGCGTCTGACAGGCCGTACCAGTTCCTGTAAACGAGGACGCGTTGAGCGACAGAGGAGCCGCAGAATTAGAGCTGTCAGCAGGGGGAATGCTGCTGCCCTGCAGAGGGGTCTGTTAATCTCGCCCCGGCCACAGAGCCCTGCCTACTTCTCACCCATAGCGTAGCCTAGCTGAGCCACAGCCAATGAGAACACATTACACACTGCCCTGGAGGAGAGTGCTGCCCAATGGCAATGCGAGCCCTGCCCCCTTTGCTCAGAGGACTGCTGGCAGGTGGTGTGAGAGTCAGTGGTACTGGGAGTGCTTCATGTGGCCATACACTAAGACTCCGCCAGAGTTTAAACACCACGGCCTACAGGTTATCATTTCACAGTTCCTCTGCATAGCCATTTATTTTATCAGACTACCACTGACACAAGCCCCAAAAGAGGGTGCGTGTGTGCATCTGTCTGGGTGGGTGGGTATGTGTGTGTGTGCTTGTGTCTGCGTGTGTGTGTGTATTTGTTGTGTCTGTGTGTTTTTGTGTGTCTGCGCGAATGTGTGTGTGTGTGTGTGTGTGTGTGTGTGTGTATGGTGTGTGTGCGTGAGTGCGCGCGCGCGCGCGTGTGTGTGTGAGTGCCTCTTT
>NC_049204.1:24358562-24463562 GCF_013347855.1 Anguilla anguilla | reverse complement strand
GGTCTCACAGCTGTGGAGGTCCTTCAGAAATGCCACGCGGCCCTAACTTCACTCAAAACCACACACAAGGCCCTCTGGCTCTCTCAGCTTCCCCACAACAGGCTCATGTCTGGGGTTCCCCTGCCTTGCTGATAGAGGCTGCAGCCTGCCATTTCACAGGGAGCCAGGGCTCCATGGGGAACCAGCCTTTTAAAGAACACAATCAGACACCTCCAATAAGGCCGTGTGACTGCTGTGTGTGCCTCAGCAGGACGGTGAGAAATGTCACGGGCTGCTGAGGACTCTGTTCCAGCTCAGGCAGCGCGGGCGGGGCGGGGGGACAGGGGGGACAGGGGGTGCTCCCGTCTGAGCCGCTACACAAGCCCGCCCCGCTGCAGCCCCTCTCTCCAAACGAAGCGGCCACCGAAACCTCCAGCATCACCGCGTTACACATCGTTAACTCGCATAATCGTATTTATATTTGGGGAATTGAATCCGCATTAGGAATTTTCCAGCGTTTGTTCAAAAAGGTTACCGCGCTGCACACACTGCACACGGTGAAAACGCAAAGCAACAGCAGGTCGGCAGTTCCACAGGGCTGGCCTAACACCTGGATGAGCTGAGGAATCTCCTGCAGACCAAACGTCTGCCTGGACAATGCTTGACCTGGACCTCTGCCACGTACACTAGGACAGTGGTTCCTAAACCTTTTCATTCAAGCCCACCTTTTGTAATAGGACATTTTTTTGAAACCCCCCTGACTACTTTGGGTCCACTTGGTTATTTACTTTCTGGTGCACCTCCAGACTCAATCTTCAGAAGTAGAGAGGCAATAAACCAAAGTATACATTCAACTGTCTTAGGCAGGGGGGTATCTGAGTTCATATGTACATTCTATGGTACAAGCTCAGAACTCAACCAGAAGAAGTAGGGGGGAGAAATATACATTCATCCATCTTGGGCAGGGATCAGTCTAACAAAATGATAATTATGAATAATTCAATGCAGGGCTTTGACTTTATTAGTCTAACTGTGGAGTCAGAGCCTTTGTGTGGGTGAAAGACTCGCTGCTCCTCATGAAGAGGGGCTTTGGGAGAGGCTGAGGCTCCAGATCCCCCCCCCAGGAGATAAGACACAGCCTAGACACAGCGTCCACGCACGCTGACAACCCCTGCAGGAGCGCCAGGCAGACAAAGAGCTCTCTCCCACAAGCCCTGTCAGACAGCGAAGGAGGGAGAGACGCTCACATCGAGAGGTGAGGTATATCTGTGCATTTAAGAGGCACAGAGCCTTGCTTTGGGTATGATGTAGATGTCCACACAAAATATATGTTGCATATACACACAGGCAACACACAGCTTTAAAGGCTACTAGCCTTTCTCACTGGATCCATTGCCGGGTGCTGCCTCATAAACTGGCCTTGTTATTATTATTTTTATTAAAGTGCTTCATGCTTTTACTTCATGAAAATACTCCAGGGCTGCCCAGCCCTGTTCCTGGAGATCTACCGTTCTCTAGGTTTTCAGTCCAACCGTAACAAAGCACACCTAATTCAACAGATAGAGAACTTGTTGAGCTGCTAATTAGTAGAATCAGCTGTGCCAAATTAGGGTTGAAATGAAAACCTACTGTACATTAGACCTCCAAAAACAGGAATGAGCAGGCCTACAATGCACTCATATGAAATCTGTGTTTAATATTATTTCACCTATCCTGCGCACCAGAGCATGTCCAGACGAAGGGGGCTTTGCTATGCAAAAGTTGTGTAAGTCGCTCTGGACAAGAGCGTCTGCTAAATGCCTGTAATGTAATGTAATGGTTCACAAACCGGCGCATGTGTCATCCTGTCCCTCTGTCTGATTAAGATTCATTTACGCATATACTGGTGCTCCTCTCCTGGACAGGCGCTTCCAGAAGTGCTAAGAGCAGGAGAGCAGGAGGCTGGGGGACAACAGGGGCTCTCCTCTCCTGTACCGCGCGGCGCGCTTACCGTGAGCATCGGCGTGGTGAGCAACCCCCAGGCGAAGAACTCCAGGAAGATGACCACCACCGCGTGATACACGCTGGGCTCGCCGATCCCCTGGGGCTGCGGGAGGAGAGACGGGCTGTTAGCGCAGAGGGAAACGGGACCGGGCGCTAACTGCAGCCGGCCTGGAGGTAGAGCCATTACACTGAGATGCTAACCCTAAACTTTCCTGCCTGCCGTCGAGCTGGTCTTCGCTACAGAAGGTAGCATTCTCAGCAGTGCTTCCCCCATCCCCTCCACGGTCATTAAAAAACTGTGTTTCTTTCTTCAAGCACTTAACCTGGATCGCCCTCACCTATCATTTACATACACTGCATTAAAAACAATAATGAATTTCAATATAGCCTAATGTTTTTCAAATTAGCAAGAAGCTTTACAGAGCACTGATAATAAAAGGCAGCCTAAACAAAAATCTAAACAAAACTGAATAAAATGAACAGTTCAATTTACAGGAAGCAGTGAAAACAAAATTAAATAAAAGCAGGAAAGTTTGGTTTTAAATTAGGACAATAAGCCATTATGTGGACCATCATCATCATGTGAGCTTCCAAAGTATTCAGGGGCGAGAATTTTCGAAATTCAAGCCACCGAGCAGATAAACTTCAGCCAAGGGTGTTTCTGGAACAGGTTCTGTTTACTCTCTAAAAACTAAAAGTCATTTGCACAGGGTCAACGGTTAAACCGCTTGCCCTCAAAAGCACAATTCACTCTGCTAAAGGGTAAGGCAGAATTTGAAATAAAAGAACGTGAATAAAGGATCTCTGATGATGGAGATGAAACCTTGGCAGCCTGGTGTAGGTCCTGAATGGTGACGGCCTGTCTAACATTGCCCAATTAGACAGGTGAAAGAACAGGGAATAGAATGAGCTCGAAATGTATCATCTCCAACCACGATGAACATTCCAGCTCAAAGAGAATAGTGCACAGTCGTTCTATTGCCCAACAGCAGGAAATTTAACAACAGTGCCCATGCTCAAAAATGCACAACTGCGATTTTAAAAAGTTAACTACAGTCTACATTTAATGTTGATGATAGTATAATATGTCCTGTGAACTAAGCCAATCAGGGTCGATTGACTGCAAATGAAAAGCTAAGAACAGGGCTGTAGTTTGCTGTATGGCTCAATGTGAAATTGTAATCCAGAATGTATAAATCAGGACAACAAAATAATAGCTTATATGTACTTAGCCATGGCAAATTTCAATCAATTTGCGGATTTGTTATCAGTCAGAAAAATAACTCCCAATGCAAAAACAAACTGACTGCAGGCTATTACATTTAATATGGAAAACAGTACTTAGGAACCATTTTACTTTACAAAGTCAAAAGTTGGGACTGTGGGAAACTTATCTGAATCAATCACAGAATTTACAATTTAAGCTATGAGAGGAAAGAACCTGTTAAGCACATGACTGTCATATGGCATAGATGTAAAAATGTTAAAAGAAAGGATGCTTATGTTTGGTTGATTTTTTCTAAGGAGCAGACCTTTTAGAGCCATAACAAGAGGAGCATAACTTAGGAAACCACTCGCATTACAGTAATCGCAGTAGAAGAATATAACCACATAAAATTCTCCTTATTTTTAACGCACTGTGTATCACCTGACTTTATCGTATAACCTGCCAAATAAAACGTTTGACAGTGGAGACAGACCAGTAATCGCATAATCATACACGTATGCTTTCTTTTTGATCTGATTACATTCACGGGAATTTGTAACAAGTTTTCTCTTTTTCTTATAAATCCACACGCCCCACGTCAACCGGAACAAAGATTTTAATGCAGGTAGCTACCCAATCTAAGGTAAACAAGACACCCTCTTGGCCCCTCTCTCAGTCCATCTGGACAACAAAACCAGTTACCATGATAATGTAACCAAGCACATTAGCAAGCTATGTTACTTCAGACTAATTCAAACTATTGCAGACAACCAGTGGGCTGGCAAGCTAGTTGACAGTTCAATTTCCACCATTAACCAACTATAATGGTACTTAAATTGCTAGCAGGTAACGTGTGTTTTAAAATGTTTTGAAATGGGAAAAGTAAGCTAGCAGCCAGCTAGTTAGCCAACAAAACTGGGCCATTATTATATCAATTGCCCATAATGCAGGTTCACTTGACAAACACCACTAGCCATATGTTACCGTGTCTTAAATGCATAGTGCAATTCTAATAAACTAGGTATGAATAGAAAAATCGTAACTTGAAAGTTGACTTTAGTTTAGCCAGTTTAAGTGCACTGCTAGACAAATATCCAGCCAGCTACAACCATAGGTAAACTAGTCAGCTATCTACAAGCAATGCTAGCTTGCTGAAAAAACCAATAACGTCAAGACATGTTCTAAACGCCGTCATTCAAGTTATATTTACTACTAGTATCTAAACTTGGTTAGCCCGTTACCATTATGTTTCTGGTTAGCCTAGCTTGCAAGTACTGCCAACATATGGTTTAATGCAATCACCAGGCGCTAAGTTTGCCAGCTAGCTAGCTACTAGAAAAACAGCAAGCTAGGTAATGCTAGCTAATGTTAGAGAGCCTGTAAGCCAATTGTTTCCCAATTCTGGTTAGCTAACGAAGCAGATAGACTAACGCTAGCCAATATTATTCAATTCTATGCGCTAGTTAGCAAGTGAAACATATGGGATACCCAGCACAAGTCAACATAAACTATCCCCACCCTCTTCCACGTACATAGCTATTCAATAGGTTTGTTTAGCTAACGTTAAGCAAGTAACGGTATAGCTAGCTAGCATTCATCTGATGTAGCACTGGCTACTTTCCTTTTATATGCAGTAACCATTGCTCAGCTACCAAGACGGCTTCAATTGCCAATCTTCTAGGACAGAACAACACAGATGTCGCTTATAAGTTAGCTTGCTAGCTAAATAAAATATCGAGCAAACACACTGAGTAACATTAGCTATCATACGTTTTATAACAAAACTACGTTTTTATAATGTTAACGTTGGCTAGTCCACCAGAGAGAAATAAATATTTAACTCACACTGCCTCCATCTTTTATTATAATTTTCTTCGCCAAAAGAATGCTGCGGTTCAGCCGCTTTTTCTTCTTTTTTTCTCCAGTCATTGTTAACTTGTATCCATTCTTGTTGACAGAAAAGGAACATATATTTCAGGACTCCGAAAATGTAAAATGATTTCAATGATTTCCTATCTCCCCACCTCACTTAGCCCCATCTTCCTGAACAACCCAGAACCCTCATCACTTACACAACACATGAACACGATTGGAAGTTGCGAAGGGCAAACATAACTGTATCCTAACGTGATTGGGGGGAAACTACGTTTGTCATCCAAGCCTAGAAATCTTATTTGCAGAAGTCATCTATTCATTTTTGTCCACGGTCTATGAGTGGGTCTGCCATCTTCGTTAGCCCCGCCCGCTTTACGCCACCAACAAGTGTTTTTGAACGTGTTTCCGAAGATTGGGGACATTTCATGTACACGTTAGCAGGTTCATAGCGGAGTCCAGTGGTTCAGAATGGCACTGGACATTGAGTGAAAGCTTCAAATAGAGACCAACGCATACTCTGACGTCGCGCTCCAATAATCCTTGATTATTGTGTGACACAGAAAGGGAGATTACACAAAATGTATAATAATGGCAGGCTATTCAGTCCAAATATTGAGGCGTGGCTAATATAGATGAGTGAGAAATAATACATTACATTACATTATAGGCATTTAGCTGACGCTCTTATCCAGAGCGACTTACAACAGTGTAACCAAAACTCAGGATCAAGTCCACTTAAGTCCATTGAACAACATGCAGATAAAAAGCCTTTACTATGATGCATACATTAAGGAGAAACAAGATAGTCTGAACCAAAAATTTTTTTTTTTTTTTTTTTTTTTTTTTTTTTTTTTTTAAGTTATGGGAGGGGGTTTAGGGAAGAGGAGAGAGGTACACAGAGAAGAGGTGCGTCTTGAGTTTCCGTTTGAAGGTGCTCAGACACTCTGCTGTTCTGACCTCCACTGGAAGATCGTTCCACCATCGTGGGGCCAGAACTGCAAAGAGTCGAGACCTTGTTGCTGCTCGTGTTGGGGGAGGAATCAGCCGCCCTGTAGTAGCCGATCGGAGCGATCTGGCCGGCTTGTAGGGTCTGATCATCTTCTGCAGATAACCAGGAGCTGACCCCTTGACTGCTTGGAAAGCAAGCACCAGTGTCTTAAACCGGATGCGAGCTTGCACTGGTAGCCAGTGGAGGGAGATGAGGAGGGGAGTGACGTGGGAGTCACGAGGGAGGTTGTAAACCAGACGTGCTGCTGCATTCTGGATGAGCTGAAGGGGTCTGGTGGCTGATGCTGGGAGGCCAGCCAGGAGGGAGTTGCAGTAGTCCAGACGTGACAGTATCATGGCCTGGACCAGGAGCTGTGTGGAATAATTGGTGAGGAGTGGTCTTATTCTGCGGATATTGTACAGGATGAACCTGCACGACCGGGTGGTTGCCGCGATATACTCAGAGAGTGACAGCCTGTTGTCGAGCACAACTCCAAGATTTCGGGCACTCTGTGAAGGGTGTAGGGGAGTGTCTCCTAAAGAAATGGGCAGATGAGAAGTGGGAGAGGTAAGAGAAGGAATATGGAGAAGTTCCGTTTTGCTTGTGTTGAGCTTGAGCTGGTGTTTGGTCATCCAGCTCTGGATGTCACTCAGGCAGGCGGATATGCGATCGGAGACCTGAGTGTCTGTGGGAGAGAAAGAGTAGAAAAGTTGAATATCATCTGCATAGAGATGATATGACATGCCATGGGCGGCAATAACAGGGCCAAGGGACCTAGTATACAGAGAAAAGAGGAGGGGACCAAGGACAGAGCCCTGAGGGACCCCAGTTGTGAGGGGACGAGGAGCTGATACTGCACCGGCCCAGGCAACCTGGAAGGAGCGGCCGGAGAGATAGGACGCAATCCAGTTGAGGGCTGGTCCGCAAATTCCCAATTCTGTCAGGGAAGACAGAAGTGTAGGATGGTCAACGGTGTCGAAGGCAGCTGAGAGGTCAAGAAGAATTAGGACAGATGAACGGGATGCTGCGTGTGCTGCGTGGAGAGACTCAGTGACGGAGAGCAGGGCAGTCTCCGTCGAGTGACCGGGTCTGAAACCAGACTGCTGAGGGTCTTGGAGGTTATGCTTAGAAAGAAAAGAGGAAAGTTGGTTAGACGCAGCACGTTCGAGAGTTTTAGATAGGAATGGAAGAAGGGATACCGGTCTGTAGTTCTGGGTGAGGCAGGGGTCCAGTGTTGGTTTCTTCAGAATGGGGGTGATGTGGGCTCTTTTGAAAGATGACGGGAAGGTGCCAGAAGTCAGGGAGGAGTTAATCAGGTGGGCGATGAAGGGGATGATCTCTGGTGAGATCAGCTGGAGGAGGGTAGAGGGGAGGGGATCAAGGGCACAGGTGGTGGGACGGTGGGAGAGCAAGAGTTGGGAGACATCAGGGAGAGAGAGTGGGGAGAAGGTGGAGAATGTGGGGAGGGTCATAGAGGGGATGGGGGGAGGGAAGGGTGGGGAGTCGGGAGGGTCAAGGGAGCTGCGGATGAGTGTGACCTTTGCTTCGAAGAAGGCTGCGAAGTCTTCAGCAGTAAGGGAGGTCTGAGTTGGAGGTGAGGGTTTACTGAGGAGAGAGGAGAAAATTGAAAACAGTTGCCTGGGGTTAGCAATAGATTTGTGTATTTTAGAGTGGTAGTATGTTGCCTTGGCAGTGGCAACTGCTGAGGAGAAGGAGTTCAGTAGGGACTGGTAGGCAGAGAGGTCCGTTGGCATTCTAGACTTCTTCCAGTTCCGCTCTGCTGCACGCAGGGCAGTCCTGGAAGATCGCAGAACGTCAGTCAGCCACGGGCATGGAGGAGATGGGCGTGTGGGCCTGGAGACAAGAGGACAGAGGGTATTAATGGCAGTGGAGAGTGATGATAGCAGGGTGTCAGAGGCCGAGTCAGAGGGAAGGGCAGAGAAGACATCAAGAGGGGGGAGGGAGGCAGTGACACAAGGGGCAAGAGAGGAGGGAGAAAGGGCGCACAGGTTACGGCGGACAGAGACAGTAGGGCTGGGTGGAGAGAAGGGGTGTGGGTGGGAGGGAAGGGGGAGTGAGAAGGAAACAAAATGATGATCAGAGGTATGGAGAGGGGTGACGTTTAGGCCAGTGCAGGTGGTGTTCCTCAAAAATACGAGGTCGAGGAGGTTGCCAGCCTTGTGGGTTGGGGGAGAGTGCTGGAGGGAGAGGTCGAAGGAGTGGAGTAGTGGAAGGAAGGCTGCAGACTGGGAGGCTTCAAGGTGAATATTGAAGTCTCCGAGGAGGATGAGGGGGGCACCATTCTCAGGGAAGGAGCTGAGCAGGATGTCAAGCTCTTCCAGAAAATTTCCCAGGGGACCTGGGGGGCGGTAGATGACAGTTGCACATAATAAGTTGCACATATAAAACGCTACAATTTTTACAATAAATAGGCTACCAGGAGAGATGCAATGGAAAGCTGTTACACTGAGTGATTAAAAATACAGCTGTCGATCACCCAGTATTGCCTCAGAAGTATTGACTCAAAATGTATCACAGCAAGTATGGTATTTGCACCCATGACGGTGGGCCTAAACAAGCCAAGTCACACTTAGCATAATCGCCTCATCCGTTTCCTCATTTTCCCTCACGTGAGGGAATGAATCACTATAATTGTCAGAATGGCATAATTACCTTCCATCTTGCAACACCATCTAAAACACATCTGTTCAGGCTTCACATTTGTTCCCATAATGTAGACCTGTCCTATATATAGCAACCATTGCTTTAGTAAATGACACAGGGTAGCATAGCCCCTTTAATTCAGTTTGGTTACAATATGTACAGCCATCTAATGTTGTTCTTATGGGCGGTGGTAATACAGGATAACTTCTCTATGATTTAAGGTAATTATGCGTTTACAGGTTATAATTAGGCTCCACTGTATGTTCAGATAAGTATGATGCATGTTGTTTTTAAGAATAATTGTCAGGCTTTGAAAGAATCGGCACAGTTCAATATTTGAAGGGTTAGGGCTTAGGTTTAGGCTTAGGGTTAGGGTGTAGAACATTACAACGGCTCCCCCCATCACAGTACATGGACTGCGTTGTTGGTCGGGGGAGACCAAGGGCAATGCACAGGCCTACGCCTGTCGAGCACAACTCTCAGTCTTGGCTGTAATCCCGGATGAAGGTTTGCTAATTTAACGGGAGTATGTTCTGGGGAGTAATGAGGAGTCTTTCGCCGCGGGATTGCGCTGGCTACTTTCCATTGTCCTTGGACAATATACTCAACCAGTCCACCTCCATGCTACCATGTAGGCTACATGATTTAATGTTTTAACGAGAGGGTGATTATGGTGAGCACAATAGGAATCATGACCCGCGAGATGACCCAACGAACGTACGAGCTGCCGAAAGCCCGATCGGCCGAACGAGTAGTCGGGCGATTGCACAAATGAATGGTTAAACTGGCGACCAGACGAACACTTTCAAAAGCCCGGACCGACGAACGAACGAACGGACGATCGAACAGCCGAGCAATCGAACGGAAGTGGGTGAACGGCCGAAAGCACGAACAACCGATCGATCGAGCAGGCGGGCAATTGGACGGGTGAATGGCCGAGCATGCGACCAGACAGAGCGACTCAAAAACACGAACTGACGAACGAACGGACAAACGGACAAACGGACGATCAGACGATGAGACACCCGATTGGACACTACACTCAACCAGTCAACCTCTGTTACAATGTATACAATTTTATGACTCCGTTAAATATTATAGTTTGATTAACCATTTAACAGGAGGATGAACATAGGGAGAGTAAACACGGAATGAGCCGCGAGATTGCGCTGGTCATTCTCAATGCCTGACTGGGAATTATACTCACATGTTCAACTTCCATACTACAGTCAAAGGAGTTGGAGGGCGAGTGGGTGAGGATTTTTTAAAATGAACTTTTAAAATAGATTTTGTAAACAGTTTATATTAATTTGCTAGATCATTTATAAGGTTGTTATTTAATAAATACTTCGTTAAATATCATGGTTTAATTAACCATTTAACGGGAGGATGAACATGGGCAGAGTAAACAGCGAGTGATTACCGCGAGATTGCGCTGGTCATTCACAATGCCTGACTGGGCATTATACTCACATGTTAAACTTCCATACTACAGTCTAAGGAGTTGGAGGGCGAGCGGGCAGGGGTTTGTTCTATATTAACTTTTCAAAACGGTTTATTAAGATTAAATTATTGCTTTGCTATATTATTTATAAGGTTATAGTTTTTTATAGACTCTGTTATATGTTATAGTTTAATTAACCATTTGACGGGAGGATGAACATGGGCCGAGTAAACAGCGAATGATTACCGCGAGATTGCGCTGGTCATTCTCAATGCCTGACTGGGCATTATACTCACATGTTCAATCTCCATACTACAGTCTAAGCAGTTGGAAGGTGAATGGGTGGGGGCTTCTTCTATAATAACTTTTCAAACAGATTTGTAAACGTTTATTACGATTGAGTTACTTGTTTGCTAGATTATTTATTGTTTATGAAAGACTGCTCAGTAGAGGGGTTGGGGATAGGGTAAGGGTTAGGGTTACTGGTTAGGGTTAGGCCTAGAGTTAGGGTTAGGGCTAGGGTTAGAGGTTAGGGGTTAGGGTTAGGGGTTCGTGTTAGGATTGTAGTTAGGGTTAGGGTTCGCTCTAGGGTTAGGGTTGGGGTTAGGGTTAAAGGTCAGGACTGGGGTTGGGGTTTGGGCTAGGGTTAGGGTTGGGGTTAGGGTTTGGGGTTCGTGTTAGGATTGTAGTTAGGGGTAGGGTTCGCTCTAGGGTTAGGGTTAGGGTTAGGGTTAAAGGTCAGGACTGGGGTTGGGGTTAGGGTTAGGGGTTCGTGTTAGGATTGTAGTTAGGG
The DNA here is from genome assembly GCF_013347855.1 of Anguilla anguilla. Lineage (NCBI taxonomy): Eukaryota > Metazoa > Chordata > Actinopteri > Anguilliformes > Anguillidae > Anguilla > Anguilla anguilla. Next base: position 24,452,629 of record NC_049204.1, on the reverse strand, counting down.
TTAGGGATAGGGTTAGGGTTATGTTAGGGTTAGGTTTAGGGTTTGGGCTAGGGTTAGGGTTCGGGCTAGCATTAGGGTTAGGGTTGGAGTTAGGGTTAAAGGTCAGGACTGGGGTTGGGGTTAGGTTTAGGGTTAAAGGTCAGAACTGGGGTTAGAGTTGGGGTTGGGGTTAGGGTTAGGGTTGAAGGTTAGGACTGGGGTTAGAGTTGGGGTTGGGGTTAGGGTTAGGGTTACGGCTAGGGCTTGGGTTATAAGGTTAGGGTTTGGGGTTCGTGTTAGGATTGTAGTTAGGGTTAGAGTTAGACATATCATGCCATTTGAACCATGTACATCACCCAGGGTTGAGCACCAACCAGAAAAGAAGATCATATTGAGGCAACAAAACAATCTGGCAGGTTCAACACATACCAGCAACAGCCACGGCAGTTGTGTATCACCACTGCTGTCAAAGAACAGTATCCCGTGTTCTTGTGATAAATCCTCCCATTTGATTCAATTGATCTAGAGAACAATCCTGCTTTCCCCATCCCTTCTTGCCCACCTTCTGACAACTACTATACATCTGACAGTCACATATTTCTTTTCTCATTTATTTTCTTAAATTTTTTTAAACAGATGTCTACTGAGTATAATATATGATTTGCTATCTGATGAAGCAGCGTGAGATAGCAGATGCTGTCTCACACAATCTACAGACAAAGTACTGCTGAAGAGTACCTGCTAGTGGTTCCTTCAACACATCTGAGCACAACTAATTCCTCTTCCAGGGACCCAGTGCTATTGTGTGTGTGTGTGTGTGTGTGTATACACTCACCGACCACTTCATTAGGTACACCTGTTCAACTGCAAACTGCACCCGTTAACGCAAATATCTAATCAGCCAATCATGTGTCAGCAACTCAATACATTTAGGCATGTAGACATGGTCAAGACGATCTGCTGAAGTTCAAACAAAGCATCAGAATGGGGAAGAAAGGTGATTTAAGTGACTTTGAACGTGGCATGGTTGTTGGTGACAGACGGGCTGGTTTGAGTATTTCAGAAACTGCTGATCTACTGGGATTTTCATGCACAACCATCTCTAGGGTTCACAGAGAATGGTCCGAAAAAGAGAAAATATCCAGTGAGCGGCAGTTCTCTGGGTGAAAATGCCTTGTTGATGGCAGAGGTCAGGAGAATGACTAGACTAGTTTGAGCTGATAGAAAGGTAACAGTAACTCAAATAACCACTCGTTACAACCGAGGTATGCAGAGGAGCATCTCTGAATGCACACCACATCAAACTTTGAAGCAGATGGACTACAGCAGCAGAAGACCACACCGGGTGCCACTCCTGTCACCTAATGAAGTGGCCGGTGAGTGTGTGTGTGTATATATTATATATATATATATGTATGTATATATATAAGAAGCCATCTTGAGGAAGGAAATCTCAACCAGACCAACTCCCACACAGCTCCAAATTCAGTACTGCTAAATGAGAGAATCAGAATTTAGCACTGACATGTTGGTTTGTACTTGATGTCCTATAAAGGGTAACGCACAGACACATTTGCGAAACGGGCATTCCCAAAAAAACAACAACAAACAGGCCAAACACAAAAACATGTAGGCCCAAAGTGATGTTCTCAGAGCTTCACGTTTACTCTGGCACGGCAGTTGGTAGACAGTGGTCCAAAAATGAATGGACAGTTGCACTGTTTCAGAACCAGAGATGTGATATGTGGGTTGCAATACAGCACGGATGCAGAAAACACTTGGCTTTTATTGATGGCTCCACAGCAGTTCTACAATGTTCTCACGCAATACCTGTTGTCACAAAAAATGCCCTCGCATTCACCAATGACAGAGCATGGTCAAATGCTACATGCACTATAAAACTTCCATGGAACAGCATGCTGGTGGAGCACTTGTGGGATGCATGGAAATAAGCATGCAAGTTATTTTTCAGGTTTGTTGAACTGTATAGCGCAAGCCTCACTATGTGAAATGGCAAAGAATAAGAATTTGTATAGATATTTTGATATTGCCTTTGGCATTTTCACATCAGTTGTGATCATTTGATAGCAAGAAATGGCAGTCACAGAAGACAATGAACTTGAGCGAAAAAATTTCTGTAACTAAAACACAAGTTTCATGATTGCTGTGAACAGTAGTCAGAAAGCCTGTAGGCTGGGAAGAGCCGGAAGAGTTGAGTTTTCAGCCCACGCCTGAAGACCAACTGACCCTTTTATTTCTCAGCATGGGTTTCAAAAACCTACAATTATGCACACGCTGTAATTTAAGGTCAAATTACGATACTTACACAGCCCTGTTTTTCACTAATATGGACATTTTTCCAGTGAACCCATATATAAACGCCAGGAACATTTGCCAAAAATGAGCAGGTCACTCCTCGACAGCTACATTGGCACTGCCGGAGAGATTAAGTTGTCTGAAAGATAGACATCTGCTTTACTGTACAGAAAACAAGCACACTTTCTCCTTTTTCTTTTGCGTACTCTTCTGGAAAAATCCACGGTCAAGGTGATGTGGTGAAGATCACATCACCGTGGCAACCTATTGAATGTTTTGAGCATAGGGTTACACAGTCAGTGGCCAAGCAGGAGTATAGAGCATGCAGATCTCCAAACATATGTTAAGAATTATATTAAATACAAATTTGCATTTTCAAAAGGAATCTTGTTCCCATTTTCTCTTGCAACTCAATGTCAAATTATATTCGTAGGCCGGTCCCATCACTGCAACACTGCTTCGGGTACTCCAGAAATACGAACTGTGGAGGACCCGGCAAACACTACCACAAACTGACATCACAAATACGCGTGTAGTGAAGCTACAGCTGTAGATGAATCTTCCAAATGCATTCAACTTCAGTTGAGATCCATTACGCTATAGTCAGTTGTATTAATTATTGTTGAATATATAGTCTGTTCAATCAAATATGACTTGTATGACCACATAGTCTTGTGTTGACTGTAATAAAGTAGCAATGCGATACGCCCAACAACTCTTGGATCAAAGCTCGTGTTATGAAATTAATTTTCCAAACAGGCTCCCATTGAGCAGATCTTACTCTTTCTGCCAGAAATAATTTCCTCTGTATATAACTTGAAGCAACAAAGGACATATTTCAACAGACATACTTCAAATACTTTCAGAAGCACGACCAAAACTTGCAATACTCGACACGTCTTTCCTTCCCACTGAAGCAAAACGCACACTTACCTGCATAAACGAACCCTCACAAAGCCTTTAATAAGAGCACAGGCTTTTAACACTGGGCTACAGGCCCATAGTCTTTACTGCAACACAGAAAAAGCAGTCCTTGGGATGAAACGGTTACGGTTGTAAAATGTATAACAGAGATGACTTTGTCACTTTCCGATATAATTAACAGTTTCTCCAGAGTAAAAATGTATGAAACACTGAAACATGCCAAAGACACTGGCACTGAAACTTTATTCTTGCTCGTCCTCACCAGAACAACAAAAAAAAACAAAAAAAAAAAAAAAACAATCTGTCAAAGATGAATAGCATACATAAACAGAAAAGGAAAATACATAAATCAGTTAATCTACTTGCTACTTTACTGTCAAACGAGCTCATACTTTACTGTCAAAACACTCATTCTTTTCATACAACTGTATCAAATTCCAGGAGAGAAACTGAGAAGTACACCAGAGAGAGAGAGCATTCTAGACCACATGCAAAACATCTGTATGCCATTTGTAACCATAGATAAAAATGAAAATCAACTAAAATACATATTAAAAAGAATCTCTGCCTGCACGGCACATGAGGCGGTCTTGATGCTAATCCACTTCTGCCTCAACAAGGTGTCCTCTGCAGGTACGGAACCTCATGCCACGCACACGACATCTCACGGGTCCGTTAAGCACAGGCGCTCAGAATGTTCTGGTAACATCGGTATGCCGTGTGCACCATACCAAATGCTTTGGCCAACTAAAACACAGACATTCAACACATTTTTACAACAGTCTCACACACTTTCCACAAAGACAGAGGACCCAGAATCAAAGTTTGTATTCCAGCACAAAGACCATTTAAAGTGAGCAGGGTGAAGAGCATCCAACATTTATAATCCTCTGAGCCTGAAGCCCGACGAGCCATTCGGGCCATGGAAAAAATGCAAAGCAGCAAGCGTTTTAAAAACATTCTGAAAACGGTTTCAGTCAGGCGGTCGCGTGCATTGTCTTCTTTTCAGTTCCGGATTCTCAATTGTCACGGCTAAAAACTTCGGCCAATTTAAAGCCTCATGACAGCATCTGATTTTTAAATAATTAAATACTATAATGTCAATTTATTGCCATATTTTTCATATGGTGGATTATGGACAGCGGGAATGTGACAGGAGCAAGGGAAAATGTAAGAGGACAGCGACACATCCAGGAAGAAGTTAATGAACAACGAATTGGAGGAGTTCTAGATCGACCACGTTAAACACATTCCACACGCGGCAGAACACAAACTGACCCTTGTATCGACGGTCTTTAAAGACACACGGCATCTGAAAGACTGGATCAACATGTGCCATTCATTTAAGGCACTATATACAAGCGGTTTTGCCATTTTGATTACTCGTGGAATTCAAGCGAACATACAGTAGTGTGGAATGGAAGCGAATGACATGTCCTGTTATGTTGAGGAATGTTTCAACTTGTGATGACGCAGCAAAAGCTTGGCGATCTCTGGTCCCATCGAACAGTAAAAGATTACCGCTCACAGCAAGGCTGTCTTATTGGCATTTCAGTTGCTGTATATAACCTGGCGGTTGGTGGCTGGAAAGGAACAGAAGGGAAGCTGCTGAGGTGTCTTTGTGGAAGATTCAATGAAAAGCAGGGGGGGTGAATATTAACACACTCCATCTTCAAACAACCAATAACTGTTATTAGGAGGGTGGTGCCATTTAATCACGCCACCAATAACATTCACCAAACAACAATTGCACCCAAATGACATTAGTGATAACGTGACAGAGCACGACTGCACCCCCGGGTTTACAGATCACCACCCACCCCCCCACGAGACTGAGGGAGCGAGCGGAGCCTCGCACACGTCAGAAGCAGCAAACCCGTGCGGTTTGGCCTTCCCCTGTCCGAGAGAGCCCAGTGGCCAGCGCCCCCGCCATAGCGCCCCTTTTCCCTTTGAGGAAGGAAGTCCGTCCGTGTCATTTCTTCTTTCCGAGGCGAACGGGGGAGTGGGGAGCAGCAGCCAGGCAGACAACGCGCCGAAGCAACACGAGAGGAAAAAAAAACATTTAAAAAGGCTAAAATAACTGTAACATTGGAACAAGTCGATTCAGTTGTACCTACAGCATGGAATCCGAACAAACCCCTTCAGCCAAATAAAACGGATAACCAGACAAGGAATGGAATTTAAAAAGAAAAAAGAACAAGAAAACTGTAAGGCACACTTTGAGTAGAACTCTGCTTGGACCCCAGACACAGTGCACGATGCAAAGAAAAGAAAAGGAAAGGTGGAACTCAACTTGCCTTAGGTAACGTTAGTCCCATTCTGAAGAAAAGACAGCAAAAAATGAAAAAAAAAATTGGTCCATATTAACGTCTTAGTTGCTGCCTAAAATGCAGCTCAATTTTCAATCTGTCTTTTTTTGTAATAAAACTTTACAGTTATAGTATAGAAAAAGTGCTTGGAGAGACAACATGGGTTTTCATTATTATCGTGATCACAACTCTATCACAATTAGACACACAGGGGCAGCGGGGACGATGGCGGTAACAGTATCCGGGGTCCTCTCCTGCGCTCCCGAGCACGCTCAGTCTCCGGCTAGGCCTCGTCATCGATGTACGGGATGTCGGGGTCCGAGAAGCGGCGGGTGACTTTGGCGAGCTGCCAGTCGCTGGACGCGGGGGGGGAGGAGGAGGAGCAGGCGGCGGGGGGAGAGGGGTAGGCCTCCTGGCCGGGGACGATGTACAGGGATTGGATGCTGTCTTTGCGGCGTGCCGGCTGGTCTCGCCTCTTCACCAGGGAGAAGGAGCGGGCGGCACGCAGGGGCAGAGCCTGCACTGACGGGAGGGTGCGGACCCCGTGGGGCAGCCTGATGGTGCTAGGGATGATGGGGAGGCGGCGCTGCAGCTGTTGCCGGGCGACGGGCTGCGCGGCCGCCGGGGGGTCCGGCTCGGCGGGTTTGGGGAGGCCGGCCGGCCGAGGCTTCCTCTGGGCCGCGGTCATCTTCCCTGCCGTGAGGATAACCTGGTTAGCTACGGTGCACCCGCGACCCCGCCCGACTCGCCCCAACACCTGCACGGGGCCCGGAGGAAGCGCACGCTTGCCGAGGCCCAGGAGAAGATCCGAAACACACCCATCTCATTAAACCAAGATCATGCCACTGCCCAGCCTCCCCTCAAACGTGCAACCTGTGTTAGTAACCTCCCCACAGCCTCTTGACTCCGTAATAGAGCTGGGTGAAATAGTTATTTGAAATACTTTAACCCTTCAACCTAAAATTCCAACACATTACCGACAACTTTCGTGCAGCTGTGCGTGTCGGTTTTTAACGCGTTTGGGTGAAGGTTCTTGGGGATCTGGAGTTTTTTCAGTCTTAGCGGCATCTGAAGCGTTAAAGTATTTTAAACGCGTGTTTGACCCAGGTGGGCTTGTTAACCACGGCAGACGGTCACGCATGCACTTGTGCTTGCAAAACACACAGTATGTGATCTGGGAGCTTCACGACCTGCTACAGAGCAGTTGGCACCGTCACCTTCTTTAAATGCACCACCACCGGCCTCTGCAAACCTGTACCAGAAATGAAAGGGGCAGAGCACATGGACAACATGAACCGGAGCGAAAAATAGGAGGAAAAAGGTGGCGACTGTACCTTAATACTGACCTTCGGCGTCCGAGCTGACCGGCCGGTCCTCCAGCAGGCTCTCGGAGCTCACGGAGGCCTCCGAGTCCAGGTTCTCCTGGTCGGAACCGGGCTGTTCCAGCTCAGGCAGCCGGTAGGCCAAGTCCTCCCTGCCACACGGAGAGAGAAGATCAGCCAATGGCTGCGAAGAACCGTCTCCCCAGCAACAGACATCAGCCAATGGCAGCCAAGTGCAATCACCCCAACAAGGGAAATCAGCCAATGCCAGGCAAGAGCCATCTTCCACACAACAGAAATCAGCCAATGGCAGCCGACAACCGCCTCCCCAACAATGGACATCAGTCAATGGAAGCCAAGAGCAATCTCCCCCACAACAGAGATCAGCAAATGGCAAGCAAAAGCTGCCACCTCCAATATTAAATCCACCAATCACCCCCTAACGCACGACTGCCCAACCCCGTTCATGGAGATCCACAGTCCTGTAGGTTTTCACTCCAACCCTAACAAAGCACACCTCATTTAACAGCTAGAGATCTCGTTGAGCTGCTAATTAGTAGATTCAGGAGTGCCAAATTAGGGTGGACATGAAAACCTACAGGAAGGTACAGTAGATCTGCAGGAACAGGACTGGGCAGCCCCGCCCTGACCCAAACCCCACAGGTGGCCGCGCGCTCACTTCTCCTGCTTGATGGACTTGATGCGCTCCATGAGGGTCCTCTCCCCCTCGGTGTCCGAGTCCGCCGGCTCGTTCTCGGGGACCACGCTCAGATCAGAGCATCTCGTCTTCTCGTGGATCTTGGGAAGGAAAGCACAGATCGGTCAGTCCCCGGCGTCGACTGCTCCGGGTCACTGAGGTTAGTAGATGAAGGTGAGTAACTGTATGCCCGTGTTAAATCAAACGCCATTCAGGCTCTGCGGCACGTCCACGCTGATACCGTGAAGAGAGTTTAATCTTAATGGCAACTCAAGCCAGGCACTTGACAGATTAAGAGCTGGGGACAATGTCACTGTTATCCAAAATGCACGTCACGTGACCTGTATCAAACAGTGTTAATGAAAAAAATTCCTTTCAAAGAAGGGAACAATGTAGAGCCCCTCCCACACATCCAACAGTCAAGTCTCACAATTCCAGGATACTTTTGGTGATTTTCAAAGCTTTAAACGCAAGCAAAGAATACAGAGAATCCACATTTTGACTCATTTCTGGTAATGCATTAAAAACAGTTATTTTATTTTAAATGTACTAATATATTTCAGGTGAAGGTCAAGTTCATGCGTGTAAAAGCTCTGAAAATGGCCGTTTTTTCCCCACACAAAATGGATCCCAATGTAGGGGCCACATCAACAGGGCAGGAATAGCCAACACCTTCTCTTCTCTGCGATGAATCCCCCTTCTCAAAAACAAACAAAACACAAGACGAAATCTAAATAAACATGCAACACGCTGTGGGTTAGTAAGGGGTGGGGGTGGGGGGGTTAACATCTCCAGGCCATGCATTTGGAAAGGTGAAGATGGCAAACTGCATCGCAGCCCATTTTGGGAATGGGAACCAAGGCAACGCGGGTACCTACCACCGCTCCTTTGCAAGGAGAAAACCTGAGTGGTAAAGGCCAGTACTACAGAAAAAAACAAAAGCAGAACCAGGACATGGGGCAGGTTACACTCACCGCAGGACCAGCACCATTCACAACACCAGGGCAGCAGGGCTGCTCGGACACGCTCAGGCCATCAGTCTATGAACACTGCCTGAACGCTAAACGGCTAAAGCAAAAAACGCAGCACCCCCTAACCCAGATTAAAAACGTTTTTCTTGTCGAACAAAGAAAAACTCAATAGCGGCACCACATTACACGGTTAGTTGGACGTCGTCTGCATGGCTGGGGCTGCTGGCTTCGCTACCTGAATCACACACATGTCAGACGGACAGGAGTGCCTGATACAGGAGAGGTTAGACTAGAGCTGGAGCTTTCGGTTCCCCGATCCCCGATTACCGTGTTCTGCCTCTTCAGCTTCAGCTGATTGACAGCCAGGGCCTGTGCGTACTCCAGCTGCTCGATCTCCTCCATCTTCTCATTGTATCGCCTGGTCTGCTCCACGATCAGCATCTCCAGACACCTGAGCCAAAGGCAACGTCAGTGCTGGTTAAATTAACCAAACTCTAACAAACTCAAATGTACTGAACTCAACCCAAATTCAAATGTACCAAACTCGAACTTAAACTCATAAGTACCAAGAACTCAAACATACTAAACTCTAAACTTAAACTCAAATGTGCCAAACTCCAACATAAACACAAATTTAACTTAAAACTCTAACTTAAATGAACCAAAATCAAACCCAGATGTACCAAACTGTAACTTAAACTCAAATTAACCAAACTCACTTTAAAAATCAAACAGGATTATGCTAACAGTTAAAAATGTTGTCAGGGACCGAATTTTCTGACTGTCGCATTTCATATTAAAAAAATTGTTTCCTGAACAAAGCTTTCCCAAGCTGTTCAAGAATGCTTATCACTTAATTATCACTCTCTGCCTTGATGAAATTCCTAAACTCCTCCATCTTGAGTGTGAGGCCTAATGGCTGACTGTTTTGATGACTCACACACCGTTCACACTTCCTCCACCTGCACCCATTTAAGCACCAGGCAGATTTTCACACGGATCTCAGAGAAGCAGCCCGCAGCGGGACACTCACGTGGTGGTCTTGGCCACGTCCTTCATGCTCATGAGGGGGTCGGCAGTGTCGGGGCAGCGGAGGATGCAGGGGGCGAAGACGATGGCCAGGGAGTTGGGGGACATGCGGTTGTGCTCCTCCTCCTTAGCCACTCTGTATGGGACAGGGACAGAGGAGTCAGCACAGACGCACAGCTCTTCGACCAAACCCAACTGACTCTGTATGCGCACTAGCGTAAACACGAAATGGAACAAGAACAATGAGACACAGGAAAAAAGAGGGGGACCCCCCCCGTACCCACCTGACAAGATGGAAGATGAGTCTTTCCAGAGTGGTGAAGTTGCCACTAGGAAGCTGATCCAGCACTTTGTAGATGGCGTGGAGCTGTTCTTGCTTCTCAGGCAGTTCTGGAGAAGAGAAGCGGCCAGTGAGAATGAGCGGCCAGGCATTCGCGCTAAAACAATTTCCTGTTTTTAATCTGCACGCGAGGCCTCGACGCTCAGCGTGCGGGACACGGCTCTGCTAGGACTCACCCACGGCGTGCAGGAAGTCGCTGTAGTGGGTGAAGGTCATGAGGGGGTCGGGCAGCTCCCGCAGCCACTGTTTGACCAGGCCGGTCACCGTGTGGATGGGGTAGTCCTCCAGACACACCACGTGGGGGTCTGCAAGCAACGCAAGTAACCGTTAGAGAACTCCAACAATTCCAGCGAGCTTTATGCAAAAACCGCTTTCCTGATATGACTGCAGATGTTAGCACGAGGAGGTGGAAGAGGGAGAGGAGGTGGAGGAGGGTGAGGAGGTGGCACGGGACAGACAGGGACTCACTGCACTCCAGCAGCTGGTGCAGCTCCTTCATGCGATTGGCAGAGCCAGACTTGCGGTAGATGCCCTCCGTGTACAGGCCGTTCATCTCCACGTGCTCCAGCATCATCTCCAAGACGATGGGGATGGGGTTCTTATCGCTGATCAGCAGGCAGACGTGAACCCCAAAGTGCTGGGAGCCGGACTCTTCCTCGTACTACACCGGCCAACGCAAGCACAAACAGGAAGCCTCGTCGGTTACGCGTCGCAAAATGACTACCGCGCACTTTGACAGTTCCATGACGTTTGGGAACACGTACCTTCTTGGCGCAATAGGTGGAGCAGTCTGTTGTGATTTTAGAGAGGCACTTCCTGTGGCACACCATTTTACAAGCTAGGTGAAAGAAAACCAAAGAGCTGTGCTTACAAAGCATGAACAAATGAACCATACCAATGTCTGAAGCCATGTTAAAAAATAGTATATTAGCATATCTGATACAAACTTTAACTATACTTCAAGTACCCTGAAATATAGAACAGTACACTTCAGGTATACTTCAGCATACTATTTTTTCCACATGGTAAGGCTTTGAGCATGCCTGCTCTCCGCCCCCACTGCGTGAGACACCAGGGCATTGTGGGTACTCACAGCTGCACATGCAGGCCTTCTCCATGCCCCAGATGTAGGAGCTGCACTGGTCACAGGACTGCACGATGTTCACCTGGTACGTGTTGAACATGTGGTCCAGAGGGTTCTCCAGCTGAACACAAACAGTTAACTCATTCAGAGGAGCTCCTGCTCACAGAACACGCGTTCACTTACACGCTGTAAAGCAGCGCTTGGGCTGAACATCACGCTACGCATGCGCTACTTACGCTCTTGTCCTTCTTCCGCCTTTTCTTTCGCGCTTTTGCAGGCTGAAACACAGTGACCCGACAGAAAGTCAGTCACCTGACAAATATCTACACCTTTTGTATGTTTTAGTTCATTTCTAGTGGTGGCGGGTGTATTGTAAAGAATACAAACATTGAATATATATTACATACAAGGGGGGGGGTTAATACTTCTGGCACAGAGCCTGTGGAAGTGGGCAGAGCTGTGAGGGAGGGTACCTTAGCTGGCTCCGCCTCCTCCTTCTTGATCTCCCCGCGAATGAAGCCGTCCAGAACGGACTGGAAGAGATTCACCACCAGCTGTTTCTCAGCATTGGGCTTATCCCCAGCCAGGATGGCCACCTTGTTCTCATAGCCAGTCATCAGCCCTTTGTAGCCAATCTGTGGCTTCTGTCAGGGAGAAGAAGGATGGGGGAGGGGTTGTTTTCCTCAGTCAGTACCACCATCATCATCATCATTATCAGCAATCAGTAATTTAACCTTCTTGTGACCACAATGCTTTGGAAAGTTATTGCATGTGGCGCTCTATGATTGGCTGCAGAACTCACCGAGAGCGAGTACATGGTCTTGATGACCTGCCTGAACTGCATGGTGGCCGTGATGAACATCTGCTCCGTCGCCGACAGCTGCTTTCCCCGTGAGCGCAGATCATTCACCTGCAGAGGGAGAGAGAGAGAGACAGACAGAGAGAGAGAGACAGACAGACAGACAGACAGACAGACAGACAGACAGACAGAGAGATATTATTCAAACAAGCAGAGGAGGTTACTTTCCTATAAAACAGCTTTCCTGCTGAGAAAGAAACCAGCAGAGAGAGAGAAAGAGAGAGAGAGAGAGAGGCATAGAGAGAGAGAGAGAGAGAGAGGCCGATCCCCATTCCACTCTGAGTTTACCGCCGCAGCGGGGGAATCGCACAGAGCACAGAAGCGGAGCAGCAGCTCACAGACGAGCGGCTCACAGACGAGCGGCTCACAGACGAGCGGTCTGACCGCGCGCGAGCGGACGCAGCGGCTCCTCAGAGCGCCAGCCCACCTGATTCCCCAGGAACTCGTCCAGGTGGCGCAGCTCGTTGTCGTTGGTGATCTGGCGGTCCAGCGAGGCGTTCCACTGCTCGGAGACGCGCGTGGCGCGGCTGATCTTGATGGTGCGGTTTCGGTGGACTCGGCTGCCCGAGGGCTCTGTGTGTGGGGGGGGCGGGGGGGGGGCGGGCAGAAAGGAACAGGGTCACACTCAAGTGGCCAAAACCAGGCTGCATTTTTGAAGTTCACTTCCTTGTCTTGTCGAGAGACCTTACTCACTAGTGCCAGTGCCACCCGGTCCAATGTAAGTCAATGGCAACAATACGGTCACAATACTAAACCGATCATTTTTTTCTCCACAAGAAAATGCAGTCAGAATAGGTGTTTTTTCTTCATCTAATATCTCCCAAACTCCCGATCTGTTAAGTTACTGCGTTATTTGGACAAGACTGCATTACTCTGTGGACGAGCCAGGGGCAGTTTGTGTCACAGTCTCCGGCTCCAATTTGTACAACATGCACTTCCCAGGCTTCAGAACCCTTTTCACCAAGCCCATGGGCTAACAGTGACTTTGTTCATATTTTTCAACAGTCTATGGTCACAAAACCAGTATCTTATTTTATTTTCATTTATTTAACCAGGAAAACCCCATTGAGATCGAAATCTCTTTTGCTGTTTTGCAACACAGTTCATGGGTTTTATTTCCTTTCACATTCAGCATTTTTCTGATACCATCCAACCAAAATCGAGCAGCTTAATAGGAACAATAACAACAAAGACAGCCCACATATCTAATATGAATCTAATATGAAATCAACCCATCATCAGTACAGACCAAATATGAATAATTATGCAGTTCAATTACAATCATCTAAAACACAAGTAGTCTTAGTGCTACTAGTATTTAAACCTGTCTCAAGATTTAGCTACACCACAGAAAGAATTCACATCACCGTGTTCAGATGATACTGGGAAAACAAGATCCTCCCCCTGAGGTGACTGTGTCATGCATTGCAGATCACATGCGTACTGGTGTTGCAAAATTAGTATTTGCAGTACTAGCTGTATTTTCCTCTGATGTTTGTAAGTGGACCACAAGCCACTAGAGGGCAGCACTGTCTCAAGCTGGGACAGTCAGGGCTTGGTGTGGGACGGTTACCCTCTGCTCCTCTCTCAGCGAGGCTCTGTGCCAGGGTGAGGTCTCCGTCGTCCGGCGTCTGTGCCTCTTTGTGCGGACGCTTCTTCAGGATCTTCCTCAGGAACCCCGATCTGCAGGACAGGAAACGCAACCAACGTGGATCAGAAAGCCATCAGGCTTGTGCGAGGAAACCGTGCTTTGAGTGGAGTATCTGTACCGTCTATCACTCAACACAACACAATCTTTGCTCCTCCTATGTTACACTGGAGCTGTATCTATTGCTAAATCTAAACCTCTATATACACATCTATATGCCTTGACTTGTCTTCACATATTCAGTAGTGGAATATGAAAATGTAATATAACACCAATAATAAGGCATGCAGAGATTTAGCAGGGCTTCCTAATCTGTTTGGACTTAAGCAGGTTTGTCAAGGTTGCCTATGATGAATTCTAATTAATTTCAACAATTAATCCACTGGTCAGACTAATGAACCGAAAGGCCCCACACTAGGGGGGCTGGGTGGGGGGACACTCAATCCTGAGCTAATTTTAAAAAGTGGAATTTTAGGAATCCACCCGGCTCCGAAAAAGCCTCTCTGTGCAGCTATATATGGGAAAATAAAAACTTCCAGCATGCGCCAAGGAGCAAGGAGCGGGACAGCCCGGTTACAGGGGGGAAGAGGGGTGTCCTGTCAGCCCCAATGGGCAGAATTCCCGGGAGAGGGGGACTGCAGTTCCTGCTGGGGATCAGTTCTCCCTGCAACAAAGCGCCTTGTGGAAGGCAGGCCCAATCACATCTGCCTGAACAACGGCACAAACCGCTGTATGCTAGCCCTCATGCACGTTTGCCATTATGAACCGCCTTCCTGTCCCAGAAGGGCAGGAAATCAGATTCTGAATGAACTGAGAGAGTGGCAACAACGTGGGCTCGGTTTATTTTTTTTTGGGTCAGCAGTCCACAGTCCTCCCCTCTAGTGGGCACTGGGAAATGTGGCGTACCTCTCCGGGGTGGACGGCTGTGGAGGGGCGGAGTCCTGGTGACCCGGGCTGTCGTTGGGCCTCCGCTTCAGCGAGCTGAACTTTGCCCCGTCAGGGCTGATCTCTGTTGGGGACTGAACCTGCAATACCATAACACAGTCACACCGAGATGAGTGCACAATGCACACACTTCCAGAGAGAGTGGGAGAGAGTGAGGGGGGGGGAGAGAGAGAGAGAGAGCGAGAGAGAGAAAGAGAGGGGGGGGTGAGAAAGTGATAGAGAGAGAGCAAGACAGAAAAACAGACAGAGCAAAAAAGGAAGAGAAAGAGTGTGCGAGAAAGAGGGAGAGCGAGAGAGAGCAAGAAAGGAGGAGAGACAGGAAGAGGGAGAGAGGTAGACAGAGAGGGAGAAGGAGAGCAAGCAAGAGAGCAAAAGAGGAAGAGAGAGGGAAAGAAAGAGAGAGACAGAGAGAGAGAAAAAGGGAGAGAGAGAGGAGACGGAATGAGAGTGAGAAATGATTCAAAAGAGAAAGGAACCAGCACTTTGTATGACAGAAGGACCCAGAGTTCACACAGTTTGGCCTGGCACAGGCATAAGGCCCATACTCACAGCCAACACCCAGGGTTAGTCTCATTACCCCGCCTCTTATCACCGCTAGCCACACCCACCAGAGGTTATCATTCACTGGCCTATATATCATCACCCCACCTTCAACAACCTCAGGGATTTCATCAACAGGATAACTGCATCTGCTGATCACTGATTGGTTTATCACCGACCCCAGACCAATCCCGATTAATCCCCAGATATAGCAACACTTGCACGACACCCAACCCATCGCCTGAAATTCAACCTTTCTTCCCAGCTGCTTTTGTGTGATGCAAGAAGAAAATACCCTCCTGAAAGAGGAGGATATGATGCAGCTGTGCTGTGTGTGGCACGGACAAGCCCAATTAGAGTAATTTAGCCGGGACGTAAAACAACTCCACGAGAAACAAGCCACATATACAAGGAATCAGTAGCAATAAAGCTAATATTACAGCTAACACTAAATGGTACAAAACGGTAAATGAGAACTAGACCGAGTTTCCCATTGACTTCCACCGCCAAAACGTTGCACGGGCTCTAGTGGATACAGCCTAGATCAGAGCTCGATTGGTCATGTCTGAGGAGTGAGAAGCAGCGGAAGGCTCAGGATGAACACCAGGATGAGAAAGGTCAGAAGTAGGCGGAGCCCTGTCCTCTCGGCCTGTCATTGGCCTTCCCCCTTCTCCGTACGCGCAGTCGGTCGGTTTGCTGAGCGCCCCAAAGCGAGGGGGGGGGCGGGGTCGTCGCAGGCTGTACCTGGACCTCGGGACTGAGCTGGGCTTTTGGCTGGGACCTGCTGTAGTAGACGGACCCCGCCATGCACATGGGACGCAAGGGGATGCCGCAGAAGTCCGTATCCGCGTCCTCCATTTCCGCGCTTTTAAACATCAAGCGGCTACGGGCAAAGGCTAGCCGCTGTTTGTTTTTGTTGCGCTTGCGGAAACGCGCCCTGACCTACCGGAGCCAGAGAAGCACAAGGAAGACATGATGGGCTCCTCTGAGACCTTCCAAACCCCGCCCCGGCCCCCACCCCACCCCGAAACGTCCCACCCCGCCTCCCCTCCATAGACACAGGGGCAACCCAGCCAAGGTGATACTCTAACTAACAGAATGGGAATAGGACACCTGAACTGCTTAAAACTACTGAAGAATGCACAAACAAAAAGACCAATGGAATAAGCTGCCCTTTCACTCCACGGGATGTCCGGGGAGTTGGAGCCAGCTGTTTTTGGTACAGTACCTCTCTGTTTGATGGAGAGGCACCGGAGCTGTCAGATCCAGAAGAGTTCAGCTTGGACACGTTATCCAGGGACATTGAGATTCCGCGAAGCCTGAACCGGAAAACGGCAAAATTAGACTCATGGAAACGCAAAACAAAAACGCTGTTCAAAGAAACAGAAAAAAACGTAGAAAGAGAGTTGAATATAAAAGAGAAAAGGCGAGAGCGAAAAAGGTACAGGTTAACATTGTGAATAGGTATAGCTGTGAGTGTTAAAAGGTGTAGGTGAGTGTGGGTGAGAGAATGGTGTAGGTGAGACAGTAATGTAGGGTGTAAGTGAGACAGTAGTGTAGGGTGTAGGTGAGAGTGGTGTAGGGTGCAGGTAAGAGTGATGTAGGGTGTAGGTGAGACAGTAGTGTAGGGTGTAGGTGAGACAGTGGTGTAGGGTGTAGGTGAGACAGTGGTGTAGGGTGTAGGTGAGAGTGGTATAGGGTGCAGGTAAGAGTGATGTAGGGTGTAGGTGAGACGGTGTAGGGTGCAGGTGAGAGAGTGATGTTGGGTGTACTTCAGAGTGGTGTAGGTGAGACAGTGTAGGGTGCAGGTGAGAGAGTGATGTTGGGTGTACTTCAGAGTGGTGTAGGTGAGACGGTGTAGGGTGCAGGTGAGAGAGTGATGTTGGGTGTACTTCAGAGTGGTGTAGGTGAGACGGTGTAGGGTGCAGGTAAGAGTGATGTAGGATGTAGGTGAGACGGTGTAGGGTGCAGGTGAGAGAGTGATGTTGGGTGTACTTCAGAGTGGTGTAGGTGAGACGGTGTAGGGTGCAGGTGAGAGAGTGATGTTGGGTGTACTTCAGAGTGGTGTAGGTGAGACGGTGTAGGGTGCAGGTAAGAGTGATGTAGGGTGTAGGAGAGACGGTGTAGGGTGCAGGTGAGAGAGTGATGTTCGGTGTACTTCAGAGTGGTATAGGTGAGACTGTGTAAAATGACGCACTGTAAAGTCCTGTCCACGGCATTCCTCGGATCGGGGGTGTCCACATGTTCCGGCTCGGTCCTCTTCTCCTTCCACTTCTCGCCCTTCTCCTTCATGGCAGTCTGCCGGTAGCGGTGCAGAGAGCCCATGGAGGGGGGGCTGGAGGACTCCCCGTGGCCGTTCCTCTCGGGCCTGGTGGTGGTGGCCAGGGGGAGGGAGGAGGGGCGGCTCGGGGCAGGGGAGGCGGGCTTGGCCTCCTTCTTCTTCCAGGCTACAAATTTGTACTGGTCCAGCTCCTTGCTGTCCGAGCGCTCCTTCGGCCTGCCCTCCTGACCTTTGACCTTTGCGACAGGGTCCTCCTGATTGGTGGAAGCGACACGCTGGCTCTCACGCTGGCTGTGCTCCAGGCCACGCTGCCTCCTCATCTCCCGCTTCTCCTGGCTCCTGGAGGTGGCGCTCTTGTGGGGCTGCGGGGTTCTGCGCCTCTTCTCCTGCGACTGAGGGGCGGGGACGGCGCCAGGCTCCGCCTTCTTGCTCTCCTTCCCCGGTGTGGGGGTGGCAGCAGGCTCCGCCTCCTCCTCCTCTTCCTCTTCAGGCTCTGGGACAGCAATTGGTGCCGTCTTCCTCCCCGCTGGCTTAAGGACATCAGGAGATTCCACCTCCTCCTCCTCCTCTTCCTCCTCCTCCTCCTCCTCCTCCTCTTCCTCAGGCTGGGGAGATGCAGCTTCTGCCTGGCTGGGTTCCTTCCCTGCGGCCTCTCTCTCCTCCTCGGCAGCAAACTTCGAAGAGGCCGGCTCTTCCTCTTCCTCCTCCTCTGTTCTTGCCTCCACAGATTTTGCTTGTGCCTCTTTCTGCCGCGCCTCTTCCTCCTGCCTCGCCTTTCTCTCTGCGGCCTCCTGCTCTGCCTGTCTCGCCCGTCTGGCCGCCTCTTCCTCCTCCTCGGCCCTCTTCCTGGCTTCTTCCTCTTCGACCCTCCTCTTCTCTTCCCGCAGGGACTGGCACCTGAAAGGACAAAAGCAGTTCAGGGCCTCCTGAACGTTTCAGCTCAGGGGTGTCAGAACTCCAGGCCCAGAGGGCCGTAGGATCAGCTCGCTGTCGGTGTGAGCCAGTACGAGCGATTCATTTACTGTAAGCCACTGATTGGCTAAAGAGTTCACACCTTGATCTGAAGAACTTAACTGACTACTGACTGAAAGAAAACCACAAATACCAGCAGACACTGCAGCCTTAAAGGGCTTGAGATTGACACCTCTGCTTCAGAACGTATTCTACTACACTCTAGACCAGAGGTGCACAACAAGGGCCGATACGTTTCAGGATTTTGTGCCAGCTTCAAAGCGATGTACAAAAAGTGCATACCAAAGGTTGTTGGAACAACTACAACACCCAGGTCCGATAAGGTACAATACTCATTTCGTACAGTTGTTCATAGCCATATCATGAATCGTGACATCTGTGTCATGAATATAAAAACATATTGGGCTGGTTCTCTATTGCTCAGAGGTAACGCCTTTCGTGCACTGAACAGACTGGGGTGAACGGGATTCCAGCTGGAGGGTTTTGGGAGTACCTTCGCCGTGCCGAATGTCCCCTCGCCAGCGCCTGCACCTTCCGGACGCTGGCTCGCTGCCGGAGGTACTCGGACCGCTGCTGGGAGCCCCGCCAGGCCGCCTGGATTATGACGGCGGCCCTGTGGCGGCTGGCCGCCCGGAACCTGCGCCAGGCCCTCTGCGGAGCGGGGAGAAGGAAGAACAACGAGGACCGTGACATGGACTGCTATCGCGACGTGCAGCCTGTGCTATAACCCTTCTGTGTCACATAATCAACTACGCGACATGTAGCCTGTGCTATAACCCTTCTGCATCACATAATCAACTACGCGACATGTAGCCTGTGCTATAACCCTTCTGCGTCACATAATCTACTATCACAACATGAAGCCTGCACCACTGTCTGTCACATGATCGACAGCAAGACATGAAGTAGGCACTCTCAGTCTTCTCTGTGGCATGAACAAATATCGTGACAAAATTAGCATGACTACCTAACCTTATTATCTATTTTCACCTGATCTCTACTCGACACAATTCCTCAATGTTCCCTATCACATAAACGACCACAATGACATGAACCCGACACATTCCACTTGCATCCTTCTTGGTCACAAACTATTGCAACATTACCCTTCCTGTCATGACAAAGAGCTTACACTACTGCATGAGAAATGCGCACTTGCATGTGGAAACGCAGAACACGCAGAGCAGTTATTGTGAGCGCGTGCAGAAACATGAGCCCTCGGATCAGCGAGGTCACCTGGATGAGGACGGCCGCCTCCCTCATGTGCTGGAACTGCCTCCTCTCCAATTTGGCGCGGAACCAGCGCTGCAGGAAGACGATCTTGTGCATGATTTCTTTGTGCCGCGTGTCCTTGAGCACCTGCCGCTCCGGCTCCTTCAGGAACACCTGGGGGGACACGAGGGAGGGGGCGTGAGCGGGGGGTTCGATGGTACGGACGCGGGGACCCGCCCCTAACACACGCGGTCAGCGGTGACAAAGAGGAAACGAAGGGTGGCGTGGCTAACCTTGGTCTTGCCGATCTGGTAGGTGGTGTTGTCCGGGAGGAGCCTCTGCAGAAGGGCGGAGATGTCTTCCTGAGATGGCTCCGCCCGGTTCGGGAGCAGCACCCGGTACTGCTCGATGAATTCCTTCAAACACACACACACACACACACACAATGCACACAAGCCCACCATCAGCCAATCATGTAACAGTGATGAGCATTGGCCTTCACTTTTGTGACCACCTTTGTGTCTTTAGCAATAAATGAGAATAATATGGATGATATTTCTTACGGAATAAGTAATACTCATGATAATGACTAATAACTAAAGGAATGCATAATCCCCTATAACTGGTAGATACACATCACAGCCCTTAACCCCACCTACCTGAAAGGTGTACCTGCACAGCCCTTAACTCCGCCTACCTGAAAGGTGTACCTGCACAGCCCTTAACCCCGCCTACCTGAAAGGTGTACCTGCACAGCCCTTAACCCCGCCTACCTGAAAGGTGTACCTGCACAGCCCTTAACCCCGCCTACCTGAAAGGTGTACCTGCACAGCCCTTAACCCCGCCTACCTGAAAGGTGTACCTGCACAGCCCTTAACCCCGCCTACCTGAAAGGTGTACCTGCACAGCCCTTAACCCCGCCTACCTGAAAGGTGTACCTGCACAGCCCTTAACCCCGCCTACCTGAAAGGTGTACTTGGCGCCGTAACCGGACCTCCTGATTCGCACCGTCTCCAGCATACCCGTGTACCGCAGCTGCTGAAGCACCAGAGCCTCATCGAAGTTCATCTCCATCTGCAAAGAGCACGGCACGCACACGCACACAGACACACACACGCACACAGACACACACGCACACAGACACGCACACGCACACAGATGCACACACGCACACAGACACGCACACAGACACGCACACGCACACACACACGCACACAGACACGCACACGCACACACACACGCACACGCACACAGACGCACACAGACGCACACACGCACACAGACACAGACGCACACGCACACAGACGCACACACGCACACAGACACGCACACGCACACGCACACAGACACGCACACAGACACACACACGCACACAGACACGCACACACACACAGACACGCACACGCACACAGACACACACACGTGCCCATGCAACACACACTCGTTAGGGGCACTGTGCAGGCTGCTGACTGACAGTATCCCACGCTGGCAGTAGCACAGAGAGTGTCCCGGCACATTACCTTCTCAGCATTGGAGCGAATGCAGCGGATGAAGAAGGGCTCTGCCTTGCCTAGAGTCTCCATCAGCTTACTGAGGGACGTCTGCACAACGTAAAACAACGTAAGGGCTTTTACCAATACCCCAGTTTTACATAGCATACATTTCATTTACCCCATTTACATTTATCCTTGTATCTTTGGTTATCCTTTATCTTTGGTTATTATACTTTCGTAACATGATCAAACTTTCAGTATGGAGGTGTGGTGGCGACATGAGAAGTTACCCCAGTCTGAATGTTTCTGAGTGGGTTAAAATGAGATGGAAGTCAACCATCCACACAGTAAAACCACCCCTCTGTCTTCTCATAGTCGGTGCTTTTTAGCTACACTCAACAGGGCACCACGCTAGCTGAAACCTGACTGGCACACTGGCGTGGGGAATGCTCACCTGGAACTGGGCACTAATGCTGGGGGGCTTCTTCTTCTTGTGCAGGTGGAGCAGAGACTTGGTGGTGCGGTCGTGTAAGGTGAGGCCCACTATGAACTTGAGGGAGCGGGAATCGATAAGGCTCTGAGGGGCAACACAGACAGCGCTGTCAGCACGTGAACCAGCACACTAGAGCATGTACACTGGCCATCTAGTGTCTACCACAGGTCCCTGCAGGCTGGTATACACTTAATGAGCACTCAAAATGGGCACCGAGAGTACAGTGAGGTGAAGCCAGGGGGGATAATCCAGGTTCGGAAAGTAAAACTCCTTCCCCAGTATTTTGTTCCGATCATCTGGATTTGCCAATTAGCACAGTTCTATAGCCGGGAGGTAGAACTAAGCAGTGAAACCAGCTGCCTGAGCTCCTGGGTGGAAGAAACACAGGGCAGGACTTTCACTTCCCGACCCATGGTCTTTACACCTCTTCAGTGAAGGCGTGACAATCAGGGAGGTTAAAATGTCACCACACCAAAGCCAATTATGACATCAGCAGGGAGGTGGTAGATGAGATCTCAAAATCTTCTGACCAGTGAAGAAAAGTCGACCTCCATCTTTTGGGCTGAGCCTGAAGGTGCACCCAGAGGAGAGGGCCGTCGGCAGGGGCGCGCTTACCTTGGGAATGAGCTGCTTCTGCCTGGCGTTCTTATTTTTCCTGTGGGAAAGTAAGGGAGAGGGGCAGTGAGAGGGGGGCTGGTGGCTAATGGAACGAAGCTAGCGGGATGTTAGTGCGATGACTCATGCATGGTCAATGTAGAGTGCAGGGAGAGGGGTTACACCTGGCAGAGAGGAACACGATTAGCGAGGGAAAGAAGTTATTGGAGGAGAGGTGGAGGGGGGGAGGGGTGATCCAGCCAGCCAAAACTACGCCACCGCACCGGTGGGGTTCCTCTACGGTCTTCACTTCGGCGTCCTCGCTATGAACACGACTGAGAGTCTAGCTCAACGAAACGTGCATCAAACGAAGCAGGGAAAGAAGATGGCAGTGCTGCAACGTGGCCTCCAGGAGAGCCAGGGGAAGTGAACATTCTGCGTCTCGCGGTGAGGGTAGAAACGCTCTGTTTCATTGTTCAGAGAGAATATCCAAATTCTGGATACCGTCCCTGTGAAGCAAATTAAGCTTCCAACATGAGGGGGGCTTTCCAAAAAACGAAACGTTTCTAGCCTCAGGCATGATGCAAAGGTCGCAGGGAAAGCACGGACACGTTGGCGGGCACGGTCTGCGCATGCAGCAGCTCCTGCGTCTCCAGCAGCGCATCTCCAGGACATGCAGGGCCCGCGGCGAGCTGCAAGCTCCTCGCTCGGCGAGGATCATGCCGGTTTCGGTTTATCGGCACGCCGAGCCGACAAACGGCATTCCGCTGCCACGCAGTGATTTGTTGCAGATCTTCTTCTTCCATATCCCTGCTGGGACACTCACTCCGGCTCTTTCATCGTAGGGGGGTTGGGGGGGGTAGAATTAATCACAGGGTGTGGTTCCCTCCTGTCAGCGCAAGCCAGTGTCCTCGCATTCTCCACAGCGAATTTAGAAGAATCATGCGGAAAACCTTTTGAGGGTGCGAAGGGGCCAGATGATTCCGCAGCAGAATTAACAGGGCCTTCAGTTGCCACTGGCAGCTGCCCTCTGTTTATGTGGCTGAGACTCAGACACACAGTTTGATGAAGGGGATATGAACACCAGTGTAAGGTGCCTTGCAGCACTCCACACAGGCTAATGGAAATGCATTGTGGGATTGGGGTGTCGAAGGAGGACCGAGTTTGGGGGTAGCACTAGTCTAGGCCGGAGGGGGTGTGGGGTTGGGGGTGTTGGTGACAAACTCACTGAAGGACGTGGCGAGGGAACCGCAGGCGACCCCAGGACTGCAGTAACTTGCGAGGGTCTTCGCCGTCCAACTGCAAGTCCTTTATGGAGCTGATGATTTGGGCATGCATGTCCCTGATTCCACCCAACCAGAGGTGCAGGGGATTATGGGTAAGGGGTGGGGAGAACAGAGTGAGGGAAGGGGCCATTTGGGCAGGAATGGAGAAAAAGAAGGGACAGGAATACAACAGAGACACAGTTAGGACACCTTCAGAAGGACAAAGCAAGAAAGAAACCACCCTACACCAAGAGAAACCACCAACGACCCAAATGTTTTCCACATGGAGGCGCGAGCCGGACGGCCGGGGGAGGGCAGCCCAAGGGCAGCTGGAGACCCGTTTGCACGGCCTTCCTTCCACATCTGGAACGAAGGCCTTCAAAAAAAAAAAAAAACAGTTCCTGCTGAAAGGCGGTTTACTCCCGAAAGTGCTGGCGTTAAAGCGCCTTTCAGCAGGAGCTCAGAGGAGACCGCGCTCTCACGTGCGGCTCCGCCCCCCCGGGGCTCGGGCCCACCCCGGCACTCCGCTCGCGGAAAGAGTTCCGCCCGCACATGGTGTTAATCTCCTCACGCCATGCTCTCGTCGGAAGGGGGGTGGGGGGGTGCTGAACATGCGGCTCCGGATTAATGTTGAGTAGTGGACTCCCTTTAACCATGCTGGTGTTAAGCTGGTGACTGGGACTGGTGTTAAGGTGATGGCAGTTCCACTGTGGCCTCGGCCCATGCACTGCTGTACTTACCACATCGCTAACACACAGGGAGGGGCAGGTGAGGGGGGTGGGGGGGAGGGGGGGTTGGGCCAATGGGCAACCGTACCCTCCTGGGCATGCTCAGACGCCCTAGGGGTCTTGCTACATTTGCAAAGCTACAGTAAAGCCACCGTTTCTATACTGTGCATGCTTTCATTTCAGAATGAGCCTAATGGGAGGCCGTTCATTATAATCCCTACCTGCTTAAAAGACTTTCTATGCCCTTTAATTTCCCATCCGCAAGGTCTTAATAGATTTTTTATTACATCCCATTAGTCAGTGTGTTTGTCCAGCTTCCCCTCAGTAATCACGGGATTATTAAGAGAGCAGCAGCCCCCCATACATTACTGAGCTACGCAGGAAGACTAATAAACTTAACTGGAAAGAGATTAAGCGTGTGTGATCGTGTGCTAGAGAGCGTGTGTGCGCGTGTGTGTGTGTGTGCGTGTGCACACACATGCCCGTATGCGCATGTGCATGACTGTATGTGCGTGTACAAGAAAGAAAGAGGGAAACTATAAATGAGAGTAAGGCCTCCATTAAAAGAATGTGTGACCTACACCAAGGTTGCACTGAGATTCATAAAGATATTTATACTCATGTATGCAGGGTTCCTGAGCTCGGTAAAACTTGTTCCCATCCGTTGACACACGGAGCTGTTATCTTGGACTATGCATGCAGTTGCCACCGGCTCCGTGCAGAATGATGTCATCGCTAGGGCTCCTCTCTGTGTGCTCTAACATACGGCCGAACAAGCAGCATGTAAACAGCCCAACCCGTTCCGCCCTCAGACCGCACACACCAGCATGCTACGCCGCGGTTCTAAATGACTATCAGCGCGCTTCACTTCATCCGACCGAGATTAATAATAATTCTCATTCGCGCGACTGGAACATTGCGCCATAACTCAAGGGCCTGGGAAGCATTTGAAAGCAGAAGAGGACGAGTCTGTAATCAAGCTGAAAAAAGTTAGAAACTCCATGTCTTACTGAACCCTAAATATTATCATCCGTGTACAATATTACCAGAGGTTGTCTTCAAGAACCAGTGTTTGTGGATCGGGCTGGAACCAGAACTATTCACAAAGCCAACGCGGGGAGAGACTCAGTGATCTATGATATAAAATCTTTGCCCCTTTTGCCAATTTACATATTTAATCCAATAGTTTCCCAGCTATCCAGAAATAAATCATTTACAGTCAAATTACTGTTACAGCATTACATTTACATTTTTATTGTAAAATGATTTCGCACAGCATTAATGCTGTGGGAAATCATGGTCACACATCATCTAGAGTGCGTGTCTTTCAATTAATAAATGTGTCTATTATCATATCTACTGCAACAGTAAGAGGACAACATTGCTCCTAATGCCTAAGTGTGGAAATATATCCCTGTCTCTGACCCAATGACTGCCACGCTGTTTGCATGACTTCTAAAATCACACATTTCCTGTAGCGTTTGCAAGAAACTCAAAGGAATGCGATGTGGGTATAACTTGCTCCGGAGGTGATTTACGAACGTATGATCAATCTGGCAAAAAAACACAGAAAAACGGAAAGTATAGGGAAGGGGTGAGAGATAATTACAGGACACTAAATCATAATGCTGGAGAGGGCTGCACATTAGGCTGTGCTCGTCTTGCGCTCCGCTATCTGCTCTGTGTCAGATGTTCCACCTCAGTTCGGGGATGAATGACGTTATTGCCTTTAATATTGGATCTAGAATGCGCTCACGCCGATTCTGACCTGATTCAAACCCAAGCGTAAACCCCTCGGGCCCTTCTGTTCATTTGTTGGGCCTGGCGAGCAGCAGAACCACACAACATGACTCGAGCCCGGGCCAGCACTCTTTTAGAACCCTTCATAAGTCGAGCATAAAAGAAGCTTTCCAAAAAATGATCTAAACTGGTTAACATGTTCAAAGTGAAACAATATGAGATGGTATCATAGCTGCAGCTGACAGAGCTCTGCATCCTGCAGGAGGACTGTGAGCTTAATGATGAAAAAATCTCTTTCTCTGGAACATCAGGCAGGTGCAGAAAAAAAAACAGTCTACAAGATGATACGGATGAGATTTTTTCCGTAAGGTTTCAAGCAGTTTTTATCAATCCGACTCGTACTCAAACTCCTATTTTCTCAATTTTCAGTCTCCGCAAGTAATTTTAGTAATTCCCAGTTGTGTAGTATACTGTATATTCTGTCTCAAAATACCCCCACGCTAAAATCCAGTGGCAATCACTGTAACTGTGTCAGCCATCTTAAAATGAATCAGAGGTGTTTTAACAAGTTTTCAGGTGAGGCAACAGTAGATGAACAGGTTTTTCTTGCACTTCAACTATACGTGCACTTCAGCCGTGCACAATTTAATAACCTCGCATAGTAAGCTGGCGGAATGTTCTCCAGCACATTTATCCCACGTGGATAACTGATCCCCCCCCACCCCACCCCCACAATTGTGACACACAACACTGTAGCCAAACTAAAAGGGAAAACATATTTGCGGCTGAAAAGCCGAAGGCTAGTTCTGAACCCTAACAGAGAGCAGACTCGTTGCTAATTGCTTTCTTCCAGCGGTTCAGGAGCAACTCCAGTCACTGAAAAGGAAAAAGCTCAGTGACTGGGAGGCCATGGAGTCAAAGACTTGACTGAAGCATCTGATCTGAGCATGCCCAGAGGGTAAGGAGGGCTCCAGTACCCCTGTGCCCCCCCTCAGTCTCAAAGCCCCTCCTGTTGTACCTCTCAAATTTTTCTCCAGTCCACTTACTTCTTACTCTCATAGCTAGCAAAGATGTCTTCGAAGGCCTCTAGAGGGCGCTCCTCAGAATGATCAAAGGAGAAATCGAGCAAAGAGGCGCGGCTGTAGAGGAGAAAACGGCACAAGCTTCATCAGACACCTCCTGCCAATCAGGACAGGTTAGTAGGAACAGACTGCAGGAAGTTCCCAACCTAATCAGCCAGTATCTACCACTGGCTTCTGGCATGGACATCTGGGAGATGTAGGCCAAGATTTACAGATCAGTCGGGATCTAAAATCACTTTAAGGGAAAATTACAGCCTTGTGGAAAATAATATCTCTCAGATGACTTAATTCTCCATTTTCACCATAGTGGAAAAACTGGGCCAGCCAACATAGATTAAACTTAATGTTTCTGTACTGACAGTACTGTGGTGGGATGAAGTTTTTTTGGCCTGAAATAGTGTAAATGGTTTTAAAATGGAGTGCTAGGTGGTATTCAACTGAGCGCACACACTCAATGGTGAGCTGGCTGGCCGGCTGGCTGGCTAGGATCAAAACAAAAACTGCCTGCAGTGTGTCCCAGAGGAAAAGGCTGTCATATGACCACCCCACAGCACGAGTGCGGAGGAGAGGAGATCAGGTTCCACGTCCCCAATTCTCTGCCCTCTTCCTCCTCCCCTACCCTGCACCCCCCCCAACCCACCCCCCGCCCCTCCTCCCCCCCCGGCCGGCCCTGGTGTTACTGCTCTTACCGGTACATCCTCTCCACGGGGGTGTTGGACCTCTGCAGCTCCCCCAGCGGGGTCCGACAACTGGGCCGTACCACACCTGCAGGACAGAGGGCACACTGATGCCACATTCTGCCCCAAACATCTGCGTGCGCCAGGACCAGAGGCGCCCGGGCACCGTTACCTCAGCTCGTTATAAACAAGGGGAACGCGGCCTGCGTTCAGCTGCCAGTCAAACTCAGCCTTTTAATAAACAGTCTGAGATACGCTACCGGTCAGAGGTTTTAGCAACTCTGTTTAATAACTTTCAGTTTACTAACTTTAAGCAGTTTAACTTTTGTAAATGACCTCAAATGACACAAGGTAAGAAGCAAATAGTCAGAATTTAAAAATAATCTTCTACGTTTTCCAGTTCATAAAAAAGCCATATTTGGCAAAATAAACAGGTGAACAAATTCTTTCCATTTTTCAACAAGTCAAGTGATGTCAAGCTAGTCCAGGATGAACTGGACAGAAAGGTCAAGGAGAAGCAACGCACAAGTGCAGCACATCTGTGGGAACTTCTACAGCACTGCTGGTGTAAACTTTCAGAACCATATGACTAGCTTTGTATAAAAAACAGCATGAATATGCTCAGCAGTTATTCCTGCAAAAGGTGGCTATTTTGACCAAGATTCTTGGTAATTTTTTTGGTAAAATAATAGGTGTCTATTTCTTTTTAACCTCTGATTGATTGAAAATTGTGGGTGTACTGAAACTTGTGACCGGTAGTTTATGCATCCGTGTCCCTGGGCCAGTGTCACCTCTGTGAGTGCGTAGGCCACAGCAGGCCCGGGGCAGCGTGGGATAGGTCAGAGGCCTGGGAGCGCGGCGTTCCCGCGTACCTGCGGTCTTGGCGGCCCAGCGGCGCCCCGCCTCGTTGAAGGCGGCCATGCCGCGGATGGTGGCCCGGAGGATGCCCCAGCGGAACATGGCGACCGGGTCCATCCCGATCAGCTGGCGCACGTAGGCCCGGTCGCTGCTGCGCAGCAGGGCCACGATGTCCGACCGCATGTGGTCCGTGTTCTTCTCCCGGAAGTCCTGAGTTAGGAACAGACCGCCACAGCGTCCAGAGCGAGACACCACAACCAGGTTTTAACCTGAACTCCTCCACTGACACGCAGAGCAACAACCAAAACAGGCTGATAACTTGATGGGAATCATGAGCTTATTAGTCTTTTCAATTAGATTCACAGCAGTCACTTTTAAGCCATTTAAATATTTCTAAATTGACCTTGAACTGACCATTTCTGTTCTTGATCAGGGGCTGCATGAACTCAGGGATAAACTCCACACATTTTTACCAGGGGTGATTCATTCCTGTTATTTGACATCACAGATTTTAGTCACGGGCCTCCCCTCTCCTACAGGCCGTGAGGGTCTCAGCCTCAGCTCAGCTCTGGTCTGGCCTCACCTTGATCTGGTACTTGACCATGCCAGCAAAGTGCCGGATGACGAAGGCCGGCTCCATCACGGGCGTGGGGACGAAGTACTTGTTCCCCTGATGCTGCTGCTTGAACTTGGCCAGCAGGGTTTGGTCAGTGGCATGAGGGAAGCTACGGAGAGAGAGAGGGAAAGAGGAAGAGAAAGACCGTTAACGAGCACCGCTGGAGAACCTTAAACCTTCACCTCTGGCCGCAGAGCGCGCACGCTCTTATCCACAACAACTTACACAGATCACATTTTATACACAATCCATTCATACAGCTGAATGTTTACTAAAGCCGTTCAGGTTAAGTACCTTGCTCAAGGGCACAACAGCTGAATCAAAATCGAACCCGCACCCTGTGAGTTAAAGTGGCTTGGGAACAGGCCTTGTAACTCAGAGATTGCTGGTTCGATTTCGATTCCTAGCTGGGGCGCTGCTGCTGTACCCTTGGGCGAGGTGCGTAGCGTACTCAGCCGGGACACTTACTTGCTCTCCTCATCCAGCAGGTAGAAGAGGCCCGTGGGCTTCTTGCTGATCAGATGGATGCAGCCCACGTTGTCCGTGTAGTCGATGTTGTGCCAGGTGATGCCCTCAGCCTGGTACTCCTCCTGTGGCACAAATACAGGCCTGAGACCCAGAGCCTACACTTCCCATCACCACCAACCAGCCCTCGCAAAACACGACACCAACCGTCATCGTGTCACATTGCACTGAGGACCGAAGCTAGGTTCAACTCCAATTTCATTCTGTCAGCTCAAGAAACGGACGGAAATTCAAATTCATTCACTAAACCACTCTGCAGGGAACATTACGGATATGATCCCATTCACAGATTTAATTTCAGAGGGCTTCCTGAGTTGACTGAACGGTAATGGGATTGACCTGCGGGTCACTTCCTCTGTGGTCCTCGCCTCAATGACATCGCCACACGAACAAGCTCACCTGCTCCAGCTTGAAGATGTGCTGGTTGAAGTAATACTGAAGCTGCTCGTTGGCGTAGTTAATGCAGAACTGCTCGAAGCTGTTGGTCTCAAAGTCCTCAAACCCGAATATGTCCAGCACACCAATGGACAAGCACTGGAATGGGAAAAGGCTATCAGATGCGTGCGCACGCACAAACACACACGCAAACACATACACACATAGACACGCAGACACGCAGACACAAACATACACACAAACGCATGCGAGCGCACGCACACACACGCAAACACATACACACGTGGACACGTGGACACGCAGACACACACACACACACACACACACGTTGGCCAGCTTGCTAACAGACGCTTCTCACGGTCGGTTTGCGTTGGCGCTGGAGAGGAGCGCTCCGCCGCTCCGGGGGTCTCACCGTAACGGACTCCTCCATGTCCTTCTTGTTGAGCAGCGCGTGGTTGATGCGCAGGACGATCCAGTCGAACAGGGCGCTGTACAGCGACTTGGCCATGGAGTCCCTGGCGGTGACGGCCTGGAGAGAGAGCGACGGCGGAGCGCGGTGAGTAAAAACCCTCCGCCGAGGCCCGAGAGCAGCAGGCGCTGACGTCACCTACCTCGCTCTGGCTGTAGGGCAGGATGAGCTTGTCGTTGACCGTCACCGTTTTCCTTTTTGTGAGCGCCTCCACCAACAGCTCCTCTTTAACCTGCGTGACCAGGGACAACGCACATATTCACTGGAAAGTTAGCATTAGAGGCTGATTTTCTGCTGGGGGGGTGTGTGTGGGGGGGGGGGGGGGGGGTTCAGTGGGGTGGCAGTTCTCCTGAGATGAAGCGGTTAATCTCCCTGTGCTATGCGAATAATCTCAATAACTATTTCACAACATGCAAATTCAAGTAACGCACAAAAAGATAAACCCGACTATTAAAATCCCTCCCTCACAATCCAGTCTCTATCCCTCCTACTCACAGCTGCGCTAGGGGGAGGAATTCCGTGGGTACATCACAGATAAGCACAGTTCTGCACGGTACCGGTATGTCTGAATGCAGATTAACCCTTTGCGAGTGGGCTTTTTGGAATGTTCCAGAGCTCCACAGCTTTCGGTTACCAGTAGTAATTGTGACATCAGCATTAGAATGTTCAGTCAAGAACATTCCAACCACGTATTTGTGACCTCACACCTTACAGGGTTAATGTGTGGCCGTGAGGGAGATGGTCACCTTGAGCAGATCGGACAGGGTGGCCAGGACCTCCGGGGGCCCCACGTCCAGCCCCTCGTCCCGCCCCGTCGACTTGCGCCTGTACGTCACGTTGCCCAGGTACAGGATGGCGGACAGTACTGAGAAAATCCTGCAAAAAAATAAATAAATTTAAAAAAGAAAAGAAGCTCAGCAGCAGCGTTACGGAGGCGGCTCAATCTCGAGCACGCTGTGCGGATAATGGCCTCATTAAAATTTCAAACGCCACCAGAGGCTCATTTCGCCCGTTCTTTGGCGGTGACACAATGGCACAAAGGCTCCCCGCGACTTCAGGCCCTGGCGTCCGCTCAAGCCGCGCGAGTAAACAAGCAGACGCACGTCCGTAACCCCGCTCTTCCTTCTGGCACCAACCCCGGGCCGGCGAGCAATCCACACACTTGCTGGCCTTTGTTGGCGCATTTTTTTGCGCCTTTGTTGACAAGTCCCACCCTGCTGAAACTGTTCGCCTGGGTTGTAGTTCTCATTCAGAATTTCGTTACTGCATTTTACTTCACTCCGTGAGGTTCAATAGCCAGACCAAGAGGAAAAACACATTTCGTTTTGCTTATTTACTCACTGCCGATAAGAGCGTCAGCCAGAAGCCTAAAATTTCATGCGACGTAAATGCGCATGAAATGCGGATCGCAGGCGTTCCTGCGATCCACATGAGGCTGCACGTCTGGTTCTGTCATCGATACAGGGGTCTGCTTAGCCCCGAATGAGTTTCCATGACGACGGCGACAGGAAATGACACTGTTTCCACTCACTGTTTCTTAGTGGCGGGGAGGAAGCCCACCATCTCCATGGCCTGCTGCAGCCTCTCAAAGTCGTGGCGCAGATCCTCTTCATCTTCAATCTTAAAGTTTTGCTGTGAGGGAGAGAGAGTGAGCGAGCGAGGGAGGGAGGGAGGGAGGGAGAGGAAGGAGGGAGGGAGGGAGGGAGAAGGTGAGAACGGGCAGGGGGGGATGAACAAAGCAGGCCTGATTGGTATGCCATGTACAGATGCTCTGCAGCACACAGCGCATTCAGGAGCCCCGCAGCCCGGGCCAGAACAGGAAGCAGCGGCTTCAGAGTTCCTCACACTGAGGCACACGCAGTTTCAGCCTCAGCCATGACCGGGCCAGGCGTTAGAGGGGGCTTCCCCTCCACCCTTAAGGGACACAGGAGCGAGCGGGCGCGGTCAGGCACGCGGCACTCACCGCGGCGGCCTGGTTGCCCGGGCAGCGTACCTGCTTGAGGTAGAGGTAGTCTTCAGGCTGTAGAAGTTTGAACTCCTTGCGTTCCTCCTCCGATGCCCCCACCAGCAGGTAGTAGAACACGTGGTAGTTCCTGCAGGGAAGGCAATTCCGACATGGATCCTACACCAGTGTTTCACAGTGTTGCCGGTATAATTAGCCGCCGTGTTTGAAAGCCGCGAGGGCTGAAATTACACAGTTCCTAAAACGTCAGGAGTAATTAGCAGCGCATATGGAGCGCATTAGAGTCCAGGGCTCTGGATCACAGCCGAAATAAAACCGGTGGGGATTTCCAGGCGAACTGACAGGGGCCTCCCACCCGCACGGGCCCGGTTCTGAGAACCGCCGACACCGGGGGAACCGCTCGCAGTTCTCCTCACGCGGGCTTACGTGGGTCGTGGGTCGAAGGTCGCGACGTTCCCGGGGCTGTCTTACCTTTCGTTCTTCTCTCTGGAGACCAGCCGAGACTTCTCCAGAAGGTACTTTTCCACAACCGCCCTGCGATGGGAGGGGCAACCATTTCAGAGACAGAGACATTCGGGACAGACCCACTCCCCCTCGCCCCTTGGCTGCAGTTTACAGAGGTAACTCATGTGAAGAGAGGCCTGACAGTTAGGTGAGGGGGGGGGAGGGCTAAAAATCATATGAGGATACAGAAACAGAATGTCCTCAAGGTCTACTGGAGACTGCCACAAAGTACCATGCAAAGCCACAGAGGCAGCACCTCGCTTTAAATATGAGTTTAAAAACTAAATGAGCTTTTTACTAAACTGCCATGACGCAAGCAAATTAAAATTCTAACCCTATAACTGTTAGTGTCAGTGAATAGGCCAGCCATTGGAGGAGGATGCATCCATTTAGACTTCCACACTGGCAAGCTGTGTTGTCCTCGGCATACAAACTGGGTCTAGCTAATCTAATAAACAACAACTAGTAATTTCTTCTATTGCATTATCTTAGCCCAGGTTTAAAATGGCGTGCACACACGTGCACACAACCGAACACAAGCACACACACATGCGCGCGCGCACACACTCAAACACAGAACGCCATGTCCTTACATTATTATGCAGTTATTCAGTTTGAATGGCATATTTTTTTTTCTACCCTTACATTCCAAGCCCACTGATTACGACACCAGTGCTCAACACAGATCTCTGGATAAAACCGATGCTGGTGCTGTGTTTGATTACCCCGAGACTCACAGCCCAACAGTCAGAACGTAGCGTTCGGCTCAGCAAGGTCTCAGGCTTCTCATAACAGCCTTCACCAGCACACTGTCAAAGGTTATTTTTATAGCCATTTGCTTACAGTGAGGAAAAACTGATGCAGAAGTTCAGCCTCTGCGGGTTGCACACTCATGCATGGGCATCTGCAGTTAGCATAAAAACTCCGCCCGTTTGGCTTCAGCTGAGGTACGGTTTCCAAAATAATCTGCCGTCTAGTCATTAACAACCGGCATATCCATAAATTGTGACCGAGTGTGGCCAACTGATCATGCTGAAGGGTAGATGAGCAAAAACCAGAACAGATGTACATAAAAAAAAAAAAAAAAATTTGGGTAAAGGATCTGGTTCCGCAAACAGGAAAAGGTGCATGCATCACCCACATGATTACAGTGAGATCAACGCAGCTGAAAAAAGTACAAAAGCCACAAAAAGCGGCAAGATGTCCAATATCTGCCTTTAAATGAGTGCGTTGAGTTCATGTACAAATTGAAAACTGCACTTAATGGCTTGTTACTGGAAAAGACACTTTTTTTTGAACATAAGAAAAAACTATTCAATGTGTGGCAGAAGTACACCGTCAGCTGTGACTGATGCTGAGAGAGAGACCCTTCAGCGTGCCAGCTAGGAAACAGCTTGGCTCTCGGTACAACAGGATGTAAAACAATCCTCAGTTCGCATTTATTTCCCCCTTTATAAGTATATTATTCTTTTTTATCCTCTCGTTGCACAAAGGGTGCCTTTCAGACACAATGACAGAACTCAGGAACGGAAGCAGAAATGATCTCAGGGTCCGATGACCTCCAGCAAACCCAAGCAGCCTTCGACCTACGCAGCCCCCACTTCCTGAACCAGAAGAAGCGCTTCCTGTGCGAGGAGGAAGTGACACGTTCTGACTCATGCCGTAACCACAGATATGGCAGCAAGAGGAAGAAACGTCTGATCTCTACCCCAATAACTACTGCACAAAGGCTTCCTGGCATGCATTTCCTGTGAAGCAGAGACGACTTATTTCACACGCTAACTGTAAGGGGATGCGAAATGCAAAATAATTTCTGGGCAGGTGAACATTTGGGAGTACTGCAGAGTGCAGAGCGTTCACAGGGCAAAAATGACTCACCCCCGGACAGCCCCGCCCTCCAGATAATTGACTTGGATGAACTTCCCGAATCGGCTGGAGTTGTTGTTGTGGGCGGTCTTCGCGTTGCCAAATGCCTGTTTTGGAAAAGAAGACAAGTTTTAATCAGGCAAACGGGTCTAAAACGTTTTTCTCTTTTTCCAAACAAACTTCACCAATTTATTATGAAAAACATTCATATTTGTACAACACTGTCCATACTACAAAATTGCAGTCCAAAGTGCTTAGCAGCAAAAGTCAGAGCAGTACAATATTAAAACCAAAATAGAAAGAAACAGGAAGGAAACTGGGCTATTGTGTGGCGAAGCGCTGGCTCCCCCACTTCAGGGTGCGAAAGCATCTCCTCATTAAGTCAAACAGAGCCACACATAACAGAGCCAACATTATCCCCTCCATGAAAGACCGGACTCGAGCACAGACGGGCAAGGAAAGAGATTAGAGCAATCAAACATCAAAGGACCGCCGAACACTCGACAATGAGCGAGCCTTCACGGGTTACTCTGCGCTGACATGAACACGGCTCTGTCTTTACCAAGTCAGCAAAGCCAAAAGAACACAAAGCACGCTAAACGCACGCGAAACCTGACCGGCTCGTGCCTGCAAGCCAGACTTGCCAACTGTGCTGAGATAAGAAGCACGCGCCTCACTGCGCTCTCCTGAATCAATAGCGCCAGAGAGAGCTGATAAACACAACTACGGAATAGCATTACAAATAACTAACTACATGTAAATAAAACAGAACAACCATTGAAAATAAGTGAAAACGTACGTCAATTGCTCAAATACAAAAACTTTATTTATAGCAAACTGTCAAGCAAAATTATTTAAAGGCCAAGTGTGGGCTGGTGCATAGGTCATGCCACTCCCTGACACTCATAACATGAGTGTCAGACATGATGTCATAATGGAGGTGAGCATGTGTGAGAGCGGAGGAAGGGTCAGGGCTGAGGACACAAAGCTGGGCCTGTGGCGGCCGCGCGCGGTACAGGGAAAACACCGGGCCGCGCTGATGAATGAGCACGCCCCCCCCCAGGGCGAATGCCACCCGCAGCCGGGGGGCCAGCCACGGGCCTGAATGGGGATCAGTGTTCCCCACAAACAGGGGGTCGACAAAGCCCTTCCGTAGGGGAAGACCGCTTCACGCATCGCAAATAGGGCTGGTATTGTGGGGAGGGGGTGGAGGGTGAAAATGTGAGCAGGGAGGAAATTTCGCAAAGGGGGGGGGGGGCGGCAGATTTCGTAACGGGAAGAGGGTAAGAGGGCAGGCTCTCTGCGGGAGGGGGGTGTGAGTGGAGCGGCAGTGGGGGGTCTGCCTAATTTAGACCCCTCCTCCTTGCGACCCGATGACCCGTTTCACAGGGCTTTAGCCGTTTCGAGGCAGCCGCTGCCCCGGTCGTTCCTGAGCAGGATGTGGCAGCAGCACTAAGAGGAGCTGGATGAGAACCCTCATAACCCCGCGTTACCTCTGCTGCACTGGATTAAGGCAGATTTAAATCAGAAGCACGTCGCATGTGTTCCAAATTAACTCCTGAGTGCTCGGATGAGGAAAAGGTATATGTGCGCATGCACACCTGCACACCCCCCGCCCAACACGGATACACACACACACACACACGCACGCACACACACACACACACACACACACACACACACACACACAGAGAGGCTGGGAGCGCCTGGCTCTCGTTTCCTCCCCTTCGGTCAGGATTAGCTGGCCTAAACAGAACGGTTGCTGTGAAAGGGCTCCAGCTCTGGCCCGCCATTGTTCCAGGCCCCGATTAAAACAGACAGCGCGCTCCTGCTGGCAGTCCCTCACACTGCAGCGGAAAGTGCTGGTGACGCCAAGCAGGGCCAAGTCCCCCCCCCCCCCACCCTGGGAACCTTCTCCTCTGCGCTGAATTCTTAACGTGTTCCTGCGGCGCTCGCATTCGGACATGCCCAGAGCTGCTCCCGCGCTGCGCCGCGCCGCGGCCGAGGTATGAGGAAGCAGCCAGACACGGCCCGTGCGTAGTCATGACAACGGCTCCGTTTACCAGTTTACACTGGCATAAACGTAAACATCTGTTGTGTGTATGTGTGTGTGTGAGAGAGAAAGAGATACAAATAGACCAAAAAGTATGAGTGAGAGAGACAAGAGGGAAAGAGAGAGAGAAAAGGGAGGAGGAGAGCGAGGGAGTTTCATTTGGCGGGCTGGTGTGTGGAGTGCCTGTCCCGACGTGTTCCTGCTCATCCACTATCTCAGGTGGCCTCCGGTACCAGCTCCCTGTGCCTGCGTTTCCACAACAGCGCTGCACGGCCCAGCCCCACCAATCAGATCCTCACCACACAGCCAATCAGATCACGTCCTCTCCAATTCCGCCCGAGATGTCATCACTCATGAAAACACAGCCTTGAACTGTTTCAAAGGGTCTCCTCTCAGACAAAAATAAAGATATATCATTAATCAAAATCACCAAGTTAAAATCTGAGGGAATTCAAACTAATTACACTGCCACTTATTGCAAACACATGTGCAGTGAACCACTGCCCATTCCCAACAGCCTTACTCAGCCCAAGTACAACATTAGAGCTGGAGATTTATGGTGACTTTTTTCCTGACATCACTTCCCCCGGCGTGGGTACAAACAGCCACGTATGCATGTGTGGCAGTCCAACTACCCATGATACAATGGGAAACGATCCTACAAAAACACTGGAGAAGCAATAGAGCAGGACTCAAACTGGGCCGCGTTCTACACCATGACAAAGGGAATCTAAATCGAACAAAACTCGCCAATAACGCGGGCCAGACCTGCACACTGTGGGACCATCTTCAACACCGTGGCTTCTGGAGTGCGGTACAGTATGATCAGAGGGTGAGAATGCGACGGGGTAAAGTCCCACATCTCCTAAAGCTGATCCATGAACAGCGCCTGTGGGACGGGGCCGGCACTGCCTGGTAACCTTACCGAGCGTCCGTCAGCGAATCTGTCCCCTGCCCGACGCTCCCCCTGAGGGATGACACCCCTCACCCCCGCTCGTGCACCCCGTCAAAAGTTCCACCTGGGCAGAATAGTTTGTCTCCGTGAAGGAGGCGGCAATTATTGTTTTTGTTAAAAGGCTGTGGAACTAGCAGGAGTGCCGTTCGTCTGGGCTGGGAGAGAGCGGGGCTGCCACAAGGCCAAGCACAGCCAATAAGCCGTCCAGAGAGGTGGCTAAATTTTACCAATCATGTGAGTCCACCGCAGCTCTGAGGGAGCGTGCAGTGCACTCCTTAAACAACGTCTTCCGTATGGTTTCTGCTTAGAATGTACTGGCAACATGAGCATTTTGGATTTTATTTCACATTAATCAGTGCACAAAATGAGGCTGCTTTCCATGATGGAGGAGATGGCAGCTTTGAACCCGCAAATGAATGCAACTGCTCTTGCATCTTTGCTGACTGTTTGGGTTTATTTTTACAATGTGAAGCCTACTTTCAAATCTAAAACAAGAACAGAAGTGACAACAATAAAAAACACCAAATCTTTCACAAACATTGCAGCTCTGAAAAAAGCCTCAAGTTCTTTTAAAACTGACCTCTTCTATCCTGAATACAGAAGGACAGTTGAGAGAAGTGTGAGCAATGTACCCAGAAAACAATGATTAGATATTTAGATAATGTTTCAAGACAGAGTTTCAAGCTGGGAACAGAAAAAATTGAAATGCAAATCAAAGATAAGAGACAGCGTCTGCTTCAAAAGAACAGAACCTGCAGGTCAGCCAATCCTAATTTAATCAACGTTCAAAGCATTTCTTTTATTATTATTAAAAAGGAAGGTTTCTCAGCAGCACACAGAAGATGTAGGCCATTTCACGATGAAAAAACATTTAAGCTGCACAGTGAAAGTAGCAGAGCCTCGGCTTTGCTTTTGAAGGGTATCTACGGTTCAATCTCATTTGCACTTTCATTTTGTGTCAAATCTTCCCCAAGTGATTTACGAGCTGGGTGACATTCCCATGAACAGAACTATAGCGGTGAATCATATGATTTAACGGGGACAGGCATGACCTGAGGTTTCTGCTTTCAAAAGACTTCCAACATTGCTAAGCCTGTATAACACTTCAGTGAAACACAGGCAAGCATGTGGATGATCGTTTTTCCACAGCTTAACAAACTTTCGCTACATCTGGACTGCCGGCAAACCCAGCCTGCTAGCGGTAAATATCCTTTTTCGTTTTCAGGGTCATCCAATGTTTTACGGCTTAAAGAGAAACTCATGATGGAGGAACGAGTTGTGAAAGTTCTGATGCCAGGCAGACAGAAGAGCACCCAACAGGCCACACGGACAAGCAGATGCTAGGCAACGGGCTTTGCAGAAAGATCGTAGATATCGCTTTCCTGAAACAATTTTTTGTCTGCCTTGGGTTTAGCAGGAAGTTCAAAATAGCAATACAAGACAGAACCTTACATTAGAATAGTTTACCCGACAGCTATGCTAATGCTAGAAGCCTCGTGGATTTTGACCCTCTGCGTCTTGTTGATTAAAGGTGATCTCATTAAGCACATTGTACTGTGTTTTCTGCTTGGGGCTGCGTAAACTGTTAGCGTAAACTGTAAACCTGCAAACGCGGAAGTTTAAATGAAAACAATTCATCTTGATACTGTGGTGACGACTTGGAGCAGGACAATGCCAACCAGGACACCAGGCCAGGAGACTGCACGTGGCGGTGTGGCGCAGGTGCCAGTCCTAGGGCGGTGCTCAGTGAACGCTCGAGAGACTTCACAAGAACCGACTGAAGCCGTCCTGTGGAAACATTCCAACTTTGTGACGGAGAGCAAACGATAGCGTCAGAACCCCCCCCCCCCTCCCCGAGCTGAATGACTTCCATTACTTACGACCAAATAAAACTGGAATGTGGCCCGCATCTCTCGAGACAAACTTGAATTCAGCAAAAGTTATGAAGAAATTCAGAGCTTTGGCGAGAGCATGATTTGAGATCGTTCAGACCAGTTTAAGAAAAGAAAGTGCTGGAGATGAAAATGGGTTTAATTTAAGACTCCGTTTAAATGCACTTGCAGTAAAACAATCCATAAACAACACATTACTGCACCTACAATCACTTTCTCACGACTGTGTTACCAGTCTGGGGCACGTCTGGAGGCACAGACCACTGTGACCCAAAATAACAATGCCGGAGTCAGCAGATGCAGTGGCGTAATGATGCTTCAGACAGTGTGAGCTCTACTTTATTCTGTCATTTTCAGCCGCCAGATCTTATCAAACGCTCCACGCCACACACGCTGTGCGGTGCTCTGAGGACACGCGCTCAGTTCTGCACCACATGGGTGCACTGAGACACGGGTGTGGCCCCACTGTAACGCAGCCTCTACTGAAGAGCGGGCGGACGGATCTGATCTAGCTCCGCGCGTTTCTACATTTTGGGCCTGACAATTGGCTTAAACAGCTGCGTCAGGAAGAGGGGCCGTAAAACCTGGAAATGACGTCTGTCGATTGCCTCGAGCGTTAATATGGTCACTTCCTGTCGTAGTCTCTGTGTGCTCAGGCGTCAAGCCCGACCAAATATGGTCAAAGCCCCGCTAGAGTGGAAGTGGAGTCCTGGGGCAAACAATGGCCGCCAAAATACCCACGATTCCTCTGGACTTCCTGCCAAACAATGCAGCGTTTGTCAGCGCCCTGCGAGGAGACGGGCCGATGGAGAGGGGAAGTTCATGCAGAAAGCACATCCTGCCGCCAAAAATTCACCTCCTGGATGGGGGGCGGGGATATCAGACCGATAGGAAGTAGGAAGTTCCTGTCTGTGAGCCGGACCACTTCGCATTACAGTTGGTATATACCTGCTTATTGCCGGTATATTCCCCCAATAAGCAGGTTAGATAACGGACGGGTGGATGAATGGATGGTATATCCCTCCCACCCCCGCAGACTTACCCTCATAGTGACACTGACAGAGTCCATTTCATTGGCTTATGGCAAGAGTGACGTGCGTTTTACCTCACAGACAGAAATTTTCTATTGTGACCCATTGTGTCATTTCTCATCTAATAAGTTGGCGCCGCAGATGGCTGCCTCGGTGTGTTGACCAAAGCAAATTCCTTGTATGTGTAAATGTACTTGGCAATAAAATACGATTCTGATTCTGATTCTGATTCTGAAAATCCCTGTCAATAAGAGCACAAATTTCCTGTCATGATTCAAAATGAAATTCCTGTCCGTGAGCCGAACCACAACAGGTCACAGCGGGCGCAAGTCGGTGGAGGTGGCCCCGTCAGCGTC
This sequence comes from Anguilla anguilla, assembly GCF_013347855.1. NCBI lineage: Eukaryota > Metazoa > Chordata > Actinopteri > Anguilliformes > Anguillidae > Anguilla > Anguilla anguilla. The sequence goes on along the minus strand of NC_049204.1, from coordinate 24,411,645 downwards.
CCTGAACCCTCTCGGTGGCCCGTGGTGGACCTCACTGGTGCATTCATAAGCTTCAAGGGCTGCGCCTGTCCAGGGGACGGTTTTTTTTTTAAGCAGCGTATTTCGCAGCAATCGCAGTCACAACAATTAGGCCACATTCAGCGGGAGGTACAAATGAAGAGCACGGCACCCTGCAGAAACTATTCAGAGTGGTTCGACTGGTCCTGTGGAACCTTGCCACCGATTTTACCGCGAAAAAAAGATCAGAGGAACTACACAGGAACAACTAAAGCGACTTTACGCAAATAGCGGTCTCAGCCCAGCCCTTCTTTAGAGTCATTCAAAGAGGAAGCTAAGCATTCTAATAAGAACTGTCTCGGTGTAAATGCAATTGAATTTGGGTGCTGTCCCCAAAAAGGGCTTTTTTCAGTGGAAGTTCGGCTTCATTCCACAGTGGGGCTCTACTGCCGGGTCAGTACGGAGGGTGACAGGGTCAACCGCTGAGCGGTCTCCTCAAGCTAACCTGAACAGACAGGCCGGTGAGCGACCGGGATCACCTCCCCCGACAATAACAACGTCTCCATCCGTCTGCAGCGCAGGACCCACCCACCAACCGACACCTCATCAAAGCGTGCAGAGAGAGAGAGAGGGCGATAGAGAGCCTCCTCCAACAGCTCAGGTTACTCTGCAGACACACCAACAAGGCTCTAAACCATGGCTAGAGCAGGGTATGGAGCCACGGGACTGAGCTGCCTGCAAGCTTCAGCGATCCCGAAGATTAGAGCGCCCAAACTGCGCACCACTCTCTCTCACGGATGAGGTCAGCACGGGTCCGTATCGATACATTCCACTTCAGTCAGGCTCAATACCGTGAAAACAGTACAGCCGACCGATCAATCGTTTCCGTGACCTACACGCCACGCTTGAATGTGTCTGAAAATGGATACGGTTGCTCGAGGGTAATTAGCGGGAGACTCTGTGGAATGCGGAAAGTGGAGCAACAGTAGTCATGGAAAGAAAAAAGGAAAGAAAAAAAACCCGTGGCACTCTGAGGCGGTCCGCTGATTGAGAACCGGGGGCCCGTTCTTCAGGGTGCATTTAGAAGCCAGGCCATCACTCCGCTCCCCTCGGCCTCCTCCTCTCCAGGGGCTCCAGTGCATGTCCATCCATCACGGCTGCCCCTTCGCCAACAAACATTCTTTCAGGAAGGCTAAACCCCCTCCCCGCCCATTCCGTCTCTCTCCCCCCTGCAACAAAAACAGAGCCGGGCCAGCTGAATGAGAGCCCGCCGGGCATGCTGGGTAGAACCTGACGGCCCACTGTGCGTACATCAATCTGTCACTCAAGGGGGAGGAGGAGGAGCCAAAGCAGAAGGAGCCACTGCCCACTCTGCATAGAGGGTATGCACATGATGTCACAGAAAGTGGAAGTCACTGCGGTTACACCCACTGAGTGGCAGAAAGACTACGGAGTGGCAGCGTTAGCGTTCAGCTTGAATACCGCGAAAACACAAAAAACACATCTAAAATGGGAAAGAGCTGTTGTGCGATTGACTGTACAAATAGATTCAACAAGAAATCGGAGCTATCTTTTTACAGACTGCCGAAATATTTGGGTAAAATCATACCTTAAGTTATGTACTGTGGACTACTCTTCAATTAAATATTTAGCATCTTTCATTTATATTCTGTGTAACTGTAAAGATTTTGTCAGCATTTATTAAAAAACATCCATGATGATGAGCCTTGTATTCTACAAACAAATGGGGGATGGTTTGATAGTGTTAGCTAGCCAAGCATATAAATTAAGGTATGATTTTACCCAAAAATCCAACATATCTGACACAAAATAACAACCGCAAATCCACGTTTTGGTGCCTGGATTCGAGTTGTGTCTGCGAATTGCAGCGATGCATTTGTTTCTATTTTCTTTAGCTTACGGCAGTCTGTAAAAAAATAGCTCCGATTTCTTGTTGAATGTTCATGGACCACTGGTTATTTGGTAAGTTGTAAGGATCACTGTCGAGTCCAACTACCTTTAATCTAAGCAAATAATAGTTTGTTTTACTCCTGGTTTTGCAATTTCCTCTACTAAAGGCAGCCATGTCGCAGCATGTTTTGCCACTCGGTCTGGCTGAGGGGGCGTATTCCGGTGGGAAAGTGACGTTGGTGCATACCCTCTATACATCAAGTTGTCATTCAAGGAGGAGGGGGAGGAGCCACTGCAGAAAGAGCCCTCTCAGCACTGCGGGGGTGAAGAGAGGGAAACCTGTACGACTTGTTCTTCAGAAAAGGGAAGACCATGGCCATTGGTTGTGGTGGTGGTGGTGGGGGTGCTTGAATGCCAGTTGAGAAATTCTCACAGCAGCGTAGAGCTCACCCAACTCACCCAACTAAGGACTCGCAAACTGCATGTAAGAACATTTTTGGTTTGTGTGAAATCTACAGCGCAGTCCTGGACAGAACCAGTGAATTCTGATTCTCAGAGCATGGCTACTGCTCAGCACAGTGGAGAAGTGCAGAACCTTCAACATGGATGCAACTAACCTCACCTTTTTTTTACATATGCACATTTGGGAACACCTCAAAAACAATGAAGCAACAACCAGCAAGGGCATGGATGAAAGCATGATATTCTACTGTACATTCATTAACCCTTTAAAACAGAACCAGATAAAGTACTATGAATTCCTCATTCCTAATTAGGAATTCCCTTGCTTTGTGGTCAATGCAGCTACAGCTCATTGACCACAAAGTAGCACCTAGATATGACCCCGAACCGTCACCGATGCAACGGTCACCTATGTGCGCAGAGAATATCTTACAGAAAATGTCTTCATGCTCCCATGTAGTTTACTGGGTGCTCATATTTGACATTTAACCTCACTCTCATACTATATTTGAATTGAGTTGCAGTAGTGAAATATCACATTTGAAAAACAGCAGAGAGCATATTCACACGTGGTTTACTCTTACATTTCAGCCTTCTATTTTCCCGTAGATTACACCCACAAACCAAAATATCAAACCAAAGAACAAAAGACATTCAAATGAGTTAAATTTATTTAATAATATAATTACACATTTTCATAGAGGCAGTTGCAAGTATTTTTATCGACTCTAAAATTTCATGCGACCATGGTAATTATAGATCCGCATAACCCAATGGGTCAAAGCGTTACGTGTGAAATTCAATGTAGCAACGAAGGCTTCAAAAATCCCCTGTCATGGACACCACAATGCCACCCACAATGCAACTTCTCTTCAGTTCTAAAAGAGAACTGAAAGCAAAGATTACTTCAAAAGCTTGAACTACTTAAAAAAGGAATTTAAAAAAAATTAAACCAATTTTAGACTGCACTGGATAACAATTTTACCCTATTTGGGAAGAGCCTTATCTGATCCTTTGTGCCTTGCTGGTGTTTTGATGACGCTCTGTGCTTGGCAGTGTCTAGGCTAGCACACACAGCTGTAGAGAGAGAGCATACTGATAAGGTCACAAGTTGTTTCCAAACAGCTGCCTGACTTGTGACGCTCTGTCTGCAATCGAACTGATGCATGTGGCCTGTAAAAGGGCGAACTCCAGCGTAGCACTCTGACCTGCAGCCCGTTCCAGAGAAAGACATCATTCAGCGCTCTACCTGGCTGCCCCCACCCACGCAGACGCAGCTCCTGCCAGACAGGAGCAGCCCCCGTCTCACATTTCTAGGGTTTGTTTCTGCAGATGTTCCTTCAACACCGCGTTCGGTGTAATCCCGTCTACCTCCCCACAAAATCTATTCCCCTCAGTGACAAACGGAGGAGTTTTTTCACTCTCTCTCCATCTGTCTTTCTCTTTGCCAGCTCTCCATATCTACCTCCGTTTCTCTCTTCACATAACCCCGTCTCCGTCTGGCCTCCACCCCCCCTCCCCCCCACCCCCCCGAGGCCGGCACACTCCACCTCCGTTTCCGTGAGGGGCTCTGAGAGGGGGAAAACTCAGTGGGGGAAGAACGGGATTATGGGGGGGGGTGGAGGCCAGACGGAGACGGAAGTCTGAGGGAGAAGGCGTGGGGGTTAGTGGGGGGGGGGGGGGGTCCAGACACAGTTAAAAACCTTCCCCTCGCCCTGCAGGACACGCGACAGGCTTGGGCTTAGGGGTGAAACGGTTACCGGCTTTAATGATAACCACGGTAAAATTCCCGATGGTTAGCATTACCGTTTCAAATTTTAATTATCATTAAAACCGTGCTTTGAAAAACTCACAGTAAATATTCCTCACGGAGGAATATTTATTTTTATTTTTATTTTTTGGGAGCGGGGGGAATGTGATGTGGGTGAAGGATTGGGGAATTAGATGAATTCTCAACATCCCTGTCATCAAAGCATATACAGTACATGGCTCACAGAGTTGGGCTGAACAACAGAAAACTCTCCCAACAGCGATGCATGAAACAGTGAGATTGCCCTTACGAGCTCTTCAGGCACCAGACCAGAGCTGCGAAATCTGTAAAAGACTAGATCTCATTGCATAGAATGTGAAGAAATGTCTTCTTGGTTGCTGTTTTCTTATCTGAAAGGTGCACAAAGTGCAGTTACCTCTCATGACCACATGGTGCCATCTTTAATGTTAATGCACATTTGATATGGTTTTCATATGTTTACATAAGGTATTGGCTATGTTATTATTTTAATGTTTATGCAAAAAAAAAATGCATAGTGCTGCTAATTTTATTTGTGGTTTTCAATATAAAACTTGGTGAAATGATTTCAGTGTGTGTATCAGCGCTTTTTGAACATTTTCAGCACATTTTAACAACACCGCGATAATACTGATAATCGTGATATGAAATTTTCATGCCGTTACATCTCTCCTTGGGCTGCACGCGATCATAAGGCTGGCCACATACAGCCCCCCCCCCCCCCCAGGCACCGGATGGAGGCCGAGGTTAGGAGCCTGTCAGCTCGCCGACCACCAACCAGAGCCCCTGTACCGCAGCCTGGGGACAAGTCAGCCGGGACCACCAGCACACTGCAGGAGCCATAAAAACACCACCACAACCACGGCAAAGACACAGCTCCCCTTTCACCTATCCCACATTAGCGCCACTGTACGCTGGATCGCTGGAACAGCTTCCTCTCATGAAAGCTTTCTTCCATACAGGCTTTCAGAGCTGGTGCTCCGCTGCCTGCACTGTTTTCAGTGGCAGTTGGAGATCGACTGTTCGGCGTCGCCGATTCGCTGCTATGTGTGAACATTGACCTGTGCCTTAACGGACTGCCGTGGCTTAGTTCTGCCAGCAGCCCCGGCCCACTGCTTCACAGGAACAGGAGGCTAAAATGCTGGCATTCAATCATGAGACCGTTAGCGTGCGCATTTATTTTTAGCCTCTGATGGAAGAAAAAAAAAAAAGGAGCAAGTATTTCAGAGAAGGCTGCTGCCAAGCCAGCTTTAAGATTAAAGCTGGGTCTGATTAAGCCAAGAGCACACTTAAAAGAAACACGCTCCTGCTACCCTGGGAAAATTAGCAATAAATCAGGAACATACAGCAAGGTAGGCTGAAGCAGAATGGGAGGGGGGTTGGGGGGGGGGGGGGGTGGAATTTCAGGGGGAGATCGAATGACAGGGGGATCACTTAAGGGAAGGAAATCCTCAGTTTCCATCTGCACAGGAGCTTCATGAAAACACGTCCATTCTGAAGCCCTCAATGAGCAGTGATTGGTCAGTCAGGAGTTCTTTAGCGCTGCTGCTCCAGCAGCAGGTATGACAGAATAGACACCCCTGCAGTGTCTGTCTGTCTGTCTGTCTGTCTGTCTCCCCTGGAGCATGCATGGGTGCTGCTGCACGGCTGCTGCTGCACGTGTGGCCCTTCCGCAGAGCGCGGGGATGGAACCCAGAGCAAGGCCTGCAGAGGAACGTGCGTCTGAGCGTGTGCGTCTGTGTGACCGGGCAGGGCATTGTGGGCCGCCGCTGACTGACGGGGGCGCCGTGGAGCCCTTGGCCCGGGAGCAGCTCTCCTGCCCTCAGACTGCCGAGTTGCTGGGTAGACTGCGTCTCCGACAGGAAGCCACAGGAAGCGGCTCACAGGAAGCGGCTCACGCGGCCACGCTGCCCGAGGGCCGCAGCGCGGGGCCTCCAGGACGCGCCCGAGGCCGAGAGGAGCGCCGCGGCTTCCGCGCGACAAACTGAGCGCAGGTGGGCGGTAACGAGCGGAGCCTGACTGACGGCACACGGCACACGCCTCGCCCCGCGCCTGCAGCTTCACTTCAGCTCCGCTTCCCAGTGAGCCCAGCGCTCCGGGGGGTGGGGGGGGGATTCACAGAGCAGGACTACTCAGTTAGCTGGGTAGCCGCACCGAGTAAAACCCAGAACCCTCCCAAATGTGGAACACGGACTGAAGTGAAAAGAGCCATTCCGGGTTTTACTCAGCGCAGTTATCCAGCTGACTCAGTAATCCTGCCTCGTGAAATACCCCCCAGGACGACTGACCAAATATCCCCCCGACGGACTCTCCGCACTCACTGGCTTCACAAAGTCTGTACGCCCTGACTGACGAAAGACAGAAACAGCAAATTCGCTTCTATTTTCCAAAAAGAAAAAGGAAAGAAGAAGGAGGAGGAGGAGGAGGAGAAAAAAAACAAGCAGCAGCAAACCGCACCAGATGGGAGCCGTGGTAACAGAGTGGATCTCCAGATGTGAGCTGCACTCACTTCACCCGGGCTACGAGAATGAGGAGACTGTCTGGGGGGGGATTTGGGGAGGGGGGGGGTGCGGGGATATGGCACCATGGCGACGGGGGCAGAGCCGCACGTTGTAAAAACGCTCCTTCAGAAGAGGAGCCCCGCGCGGGCTTCCTGCGCCCGCCAGACGCCGCCGATCGCGTCAGGAAGCGGACGGGCTCCGTCGCAGGACGCCGCAGCTACGCGCAACGAGACGCTTCCGCGTCCGCCACGCTCTGGCCACACGTCTGCGCGGAGAGGGGAGGAGCAGCTCTGTCACCTGACCGAACGGCTCTGATAGAGGCCGAAAGCGGGCCCTTGTGCTCGTGCAATCTGATAAGGCTGCAGTTCTCTCCAGCGCACGGCCCTGCCTGTTACATTTTCTGCACTTAAGGGGGGGAGGAGCCGGAACATTCTGCAGGCCGGTACGACAAAAAAAGCACCTTGCATGCCAACCATAAGGCCCTGCATTACACACACACACACACACACACACACACACACACACACACACACACACACACACACACACACACACACACACACACACACACACACACACACACACACACACACACAAAACTATGACTGTTTAAAATCATTAAATATAAGTTCATAAGGTCTCACTCTTTCTTCAGTCCCTAGAAACAGGCACACACACAGCGGTTGTGTTAATGCAGGATTCTGTGTTCTTTATGCAGAAGAAAAGAGCCAAAATGCAGGAATATACACTGCGTTCTATGAACACAGATATTGTCAGGTTTTAATTTAATAATCATTTTTTAAAAGATTAAAACGGGCAATGGCCCAGACTTGAACCACAACAAAACAATTAACAACATACGTAAATTAAAACAGAAATTGCGCACACGCGCGCACGCACTCACACACACGCGCACGCACTCACACACACGCGCACACATACGAGCACTTGGACTCCTTTTTATCCATCTTTCTTAAATGAAAATGCCATTGCTCCACGAGAGTTCAGAGAGTCCATTCGCTTTCGGATTACGAAAGGCCTTCAAAATACTTCCATCGCCACCACTGCTGAGCGTGCGAACTCACTGCCAGGGTCGCATGAGCTAAACTCAATCATCAACGTCTGATCCTAACATAGCTGTTCACAGTTCTCCTCACAAAGTCACAAAGTTCACAAGGTCAATCCCCTCGTACTTCGCAACGCTCTCACCGACACACAAACTGCCGCTAACGCAGGAGAGTCCAGAGCAAGCGCATGAAAACCCTCGTCACGCATTTTTAACAATCTCCGCCACCACGTGCTACGCAGAGATGCTACGTGTGCATTATCCTTTCCTCTTTTCTCCCCCCTCCCAAACTCAACATTTACGGAACAAGAGCAACCCATCGAAAACAGACCGCCGGGCCTACTGGGTCGTTCCGAGGCAGGGCTAGCGGAGCCGCCGCGCAGCCAGAATCTTCCTCTAAGCAACGCGCTCCGACACTTGAAGAAAAACACAGGGAATTCATGAGCGAGAGCCGAACGTGGGCCAAGTGAACGGGTTACACATAGCAAATCATGAGGCGGGGGCAGACTCAGCACAATGGGGCCAATTCATACAGCGGTATTGTATCGCTGAAAGAGAAAGCACCCTCAAACTCCAAAATAAACAGCTTCCTCACATAAGGAACCCTCAAACGTGCATCCTGGGGATACATTACGACGTTTCAACTGGGTCTCTTTATTTTTAGATTTAGGGAAAAATGCGCTATGGAAGGATGAAGGCAACGATTTGTGACGGCCCCCCAGCCTTTGAACAGTGTCTGTTTCACATTAAAGATCACTTTCAGCTACAGACAGTAAAACTGAGAGGTAACCTTCAGATTGCAGCATTGACATGACAAAGCCATTATTAGTTGTGTTCTTTTGTAAATTAAGGAATAATCGAACACAAGCACACACATTCCCCGTGAAACACAAAATGTGTCAAAAACAGAATGGAATTCTCTTCTCTTTCTCCGTTAAGGTTTGCAGAGCCTATCGCCCTTGCAGTAAAGAACGTCAGCTGGACGCGGGACGTATAAAGGGTTAACGCGGCACAGTAATGACACTTCCTGTCTTTCTTCTCATTTCTTCTTTCTGCAAAATGGCTTTTACGTCAAAGCAGGAACATCAGCCTCGGAAAATGGCCCTTTTTCGTCCTCAGGGCGCGAAAGACAACAAAAACGTACGCTTCCTAAATACCAGAGTTTGGGTCAGAGAGGTGAACCAAAGCAAACCGCTACAAGAAAACAATCCCAAAAAAAAGCTATTGTGAAAAGTTCATGCAGAGCGCTCTGGCTTTTGGACTTCACTCGTTTTGGTTCACTGGCGGGTGAAAGCTCATATCATCTCATCAGGAACTCTAAAGAGCGGAAGTGTAGCTATCTAGTCCTAGAGATCAGCTGGGGGGACCCACTGAAATTTCAACCTATCAGACAAAACGCATAGCGTGTTTAGAAAAAATGAACAATCTACATGAATGGCAATTACAGCCGGTGACAAAGAACCAAGCATTTGACTTCAGTGTGTTCATGAAGAACCGAGCCTTAGCTGCAATCGTGTTGACTAAGTAAGAAACAAGCCTTAGTTGCAATTGTTTTGACTAAGAACCAAGCCTTAGACTAGTGTGCTGACTAAGAACCAAACCAAAGACTTTAGTGTGCGAGACAGCAGAGGAGGGATCTGCCTACCTCGAGCACTGGCCCCGCCCCCAGGATGGTTCTCTCCACCCCGCTGGCGAAGCCCTTCTGGCTGAGCGCCGTCAGGCAGTGGATGAGGAAGTTGGTGCTCTGCGTCTTGCCGGAGCCGCTCTCCCCGGAGATGACGATGCACTGGTTGACGCGCTCGCGCAGCATGGCGTAGTACGCCACGTCGGCGATGGCGAAGATGTGCGGCTCCAGCTTGCCCAGCTGGTGGTTCTCGTACATCTTGACGTACTTGGGGTTGTAGATGGGCAGGAACTTGAAGGGGTTGATGGCGATGAGGATGCTCCCGGCGTAGGTGTAGATCTTCTGCTTGTGGAAGCGCGAGCGCAGGTTGGTCAGGATGCTGGCCTCGGTCAGGGCGGGGAGGTTGCACAGGTCGTCAAAGTCCTCCTGGCGCGGCGGCAGGAAGCCGCGGGCCTGCAGCCGCCGGTTCTCCCTCTCCCGCCGCAGGGCGGGCAGGTGGACGTAGCGGATGGAGCCGTCATGGTTGCGCTCCTGCAGCAGGAAGTAGAAGCCCTCGCTCTGCGGGTGGCTGTCCTGGGCCCGCCGGGGCCACAGCAGGACCCTCTGCACGGGGAGGTCGCTGGCCTCCAGGACCCACTCCTCCCCGCCGCACTCCTTCACCTCCGCCAGCGCGTAGCGCAGGGAGCAGTCCAGGCCCAGGACGCCCGCCGCGTCCTGGATGACGGCCGCCGCCGTGGCGTCCTTGGAGACGCGCAGGGTGCAGCATGACTCCGTCTCCAGGGAGAGCCGCGGGTAGATCTGGAGAACGTAGGTCCTCCCGTCTTGGCTAGCTGTCCCCTCGCCATCCGTGACACTCATTCTGACACAGGGAGGCACGCTTCAGCATACCGCACTGCCTCTGCACTCACCATCTAAAACCTGCGGGGGCACCAGAGAGCACACATTACAAACACACGAAACAGAAGAAGGCTAACTAGCTGAAATACGTTAGCATGAGCTTTTTAGCAAAAAAAAAATTTTTTTTAAGTGTATATTTTTGACTATAAAGATAGAAAGTTGGACTTTTTATCTGTTTAAAAACTGATTTATGAGACTGCTGCCTTTTCCCAAACTTTCTTTTCTTGGCAAGAGATGGAGAAATTCTCGATTTTGGGAACACACACACATTAGACACAGAACACACTGCCATCGAAAACATGCGGGAGTCTGGAGAGGGATGGCAAAGACATTACATTACATTCATTTAGCAGATGCTCTTTTCCAGGGTGGCTTCATAATGCAAAACATAAGTGTACTTGGCTAAGAACACTCCCAGGCCAGAGAGAGCATGTGTGTGAAAACGCTAATTTAGGGCAACGGTAAACCGCCACTTGACGAACGCGTGTTCAGTGTCCCGTGTGCGACCGGCGCTTACGGTCTTCACTGCGTTCCGCGCTCGCGGTGCACGCACGTTAGGCTGCGGCAGACTCCGCCCAGATTTCGACTATTGAGGCTATTTTCACCCCCCCCCCCCCCAGTCTACTGGCAGGGGGAACAGGCACAGGCATTTTCCCTCAGCGAGACGGCCTGACGTGTTTGTTTATACGTGCCCTCCGCCTGCGTCAGAGAGACGGGGCGGGAGTTTACTCTGCGAGCGCCGACTTGGGAGGCCTCCCGCGCGGACGCGGGCGTCAGTCGTGGAACGCGGAGGCGCGGTTTTAAAGCGCGGAGGTTCTAAGCGCGGAGGTTCATGCGTTTTCAGAAAGGCACTTCTCCCCACACACCCCCCCCCCCACCCACCATTCTTGAAAATCACGTTTTTCCACATTGTCCGTTAATGAGAAGCAGACCCCTGTTTGTTTGGGCTCCAAACACAGCTCAGGATGCGACTGACATGGCGGAGTCCATGCTGGAATGGAGCAGGGCCCGCCTGGCTGTGTGCACTCTTCATATCAGAACCCCACCTGAATCAGGAGCGGCACCACGCTAACCCAAAGCCAATCAGAGCAAATGTTGCCCTAGGCCGGAGTACTCCCATAGTTTATCCTTAAAGTTTGGTAGGACCGTCAGGAAGTTTGTGAGGATACGCTATTATAAGTATAATTATTATTACAACTAAGACCTAAATATTTAGAGAGCAGTGGGCCTAATGCCCTCTCTCATAAATTAAGCAGGTCATAGATATGTGGGAAAATTCCTTCCTGTTGCATTGCTGCAACTTTGTTTTTTCTGCAAATGCATGAAGGTGAAATGTTGCACTTGGCTGTAAGGCATCTCTGCAAGCCCAGAGCAAACGGATATCAGCGGTTTCAGCTCAACAGCATGCCGATTCTAGATAGACAGCCCTCTCTGCTGTTTAAATCCCACCCTCTCACAGACCCGAGCGCAAGTACCAGGGGCGGGACGGAAAAGTACCAGACAGCCGAGCCGAAACAGAAACGTCAAACCCTCCGATCTGGGGCTTTCGGAACAGTTCCCCGCCCGCCTGTCCCCCTCATCAATCTCAGCTGCCTACAGCCTGACCTTTCAGTCGGCCCCTCCCCCGGTCGGCAGGACCCAAGGCGGCGCAGGTAGCCGTGGTTACGGAGCGCTACAGAGGGGGCGGAGGAACACGTGCGCGGTCCCCGCCCCCTTCTTCTCACCCACTGGAGCCACGGCGCCTCTGTAGTTAGCCCACAGCCGCAAGCGCTTGTCATCGGCGCTGCCGCGAGCGCTCACCGCATCCTGACGCCACACTGAAGAGCAGCGACCAGGGCCCGGGAGAGAGAGTGTGTGTGAGCACACATGGGTGAGAGTGGGTGGGTGGGTGGGTGTGTGTGTGCACACAAATGGGTGAGAGTGGGTGGGTGGGTGTGTGCGCGCGCACGCAGGTGAGTGTGTGTGTGTGTGCATACGCCAGTGAGTTCATGTGTGTGCACGTGTGAGTCTCTGTGTGTGTGTGTGTGTGTTGGCTGTCAAAAGTGCTGTCAAAAGTGCCATGAAATTGAGTTCGAATATTAGCTTTTGCAATTAGTTAGCGTTCGAATATATTTGAATATCATTTGCCTATAATTCACAAAAATAAGCTGCTTATTTTCGGGCGCAATATTCACGTGACGCTCCCTCTAAACTGGCCTGCACGTTGTTTTCCACAAGCGGGCAGTAGAATAGAGGACATCGGTGAACTTTCATACTACTACATCTCATTTATAATATGTATTTGAGATCAACTGTGTGGCGCGCAAGTAGAAAATCACGTCGAATTTCAAATCAAAAATCAAATCAAATTTCAACATGACCCGATTTGACAGTGGAAACGGTTGTGGCTCTACGTCAGGTCTTCACTTGACGTATGCACGAAAGTTCATTTTATAAATGAGCCCCCTGCAGTTTCTATAGCCTAATGCGCAAATGAATAAAGCACTTTCTCGTGGATGTAATTTGCCACAACTCGGCATTTATTAATCATAATAATAGGGAAATGATTGTTTATAGGAAATCCCTGTTTATTTCTTAACACAAAAACTATTCAAACAGCTAATACCTGTAGCCTAAAACAACATTAATTACTTACTCTGTTTAGTTTGTTTAACTTCTTTCATCATCCAATTTTATCAAAATCATCAGAAGAGAAAGGAAACATCTCGTCCGACTCCTTGACGCCATTTATGGCCAAGAAGCCGAAAAATTCGGCTTCTACTACCAGCTAGTGGGACCAACTCCTCCGATGCTTCTGCCATTTTCACCGTTAGTTTTCAATATTTTTGATGTGACAGAGGAAGCAACCTTAGCACAGGAAATTAACTTTGTGTGCATGAACATGATTCGCCGCATGAAATTAAAGCCTGTATATTTATGTTAATTACAAAACGTGGAATCAAAAACACAGGATCCAAAACTAATATTCAAATCCTAAAATTTAGGTTCGAACTGAAAAAAAAAAAAGATTTTCAAATAGTTTTCTAACTTAATTTTCTAACGAATATTTTTTGACAGCCCTAGTGTGTGTGTGTGTGTGTGTGTGTGTTTGGGGGTGTGGTTAGCCATCAGGGCTCTGGTACAGACACGGGCTGAGCACACAGAGAATGTGGCTAAGGGCCACATGTGGACAATGTGGTCAGATTCACTACCGGTGAATCACCCTTCTGGGCCAAATACAGTGTGACAGACTGTGGCCCTGTCGCTATGGAAACATGAGACCGAAAACAGGAGACTGGCGCAGTGGGCGGTCACACTGTATACACCCCACAGTGGGCCCGAGTGCACATGCCTCACACATCCTCTTTCGTACATCTTCCCTACCCACATCTACCATAGAAGAACAGGTGTGGAACCTACAAATAGCTGGGTTCTGTACTTACTGAAGAATAAGAATATTATTATTAAGTGCAACTCTCCAATGTATAACATCCTCAGAAATACACCCTTCCCTGATGTTCAGGATGTGATGTCACACATGATTGGTATATCACTCATAAATCCTAACTTGACTGACATGTCCTTCAAAGCCACCCATTGGACTGTTTTTAAAAGGAGGATTTAAAACACTTAAAAATTATGAATCACTACTGAAACAACCTGTCACACTAAACTACAACTAACATACACCTCAGTGCTCAAGACACCAGTGACTCATTACACAAATACACAGCGCCTTTACTGTCATTGAAAAGCTTAATGTTGTGCCATGTCCTTCGCTCCCATAACAGCAGTGTAGCATCCAAATTAGTAAAGCAGTTTCATCATTATAGTGCAGAGAGACCACGGTAGAACTGTTTGTGCAACCAGTATACATACACTCCGATCAATGTTACACGACCTACCCTTATTACAAAGTACTGCCGGGCTACCTGCTATCAATGAGAGAGCGAGTCCAGGCCTGCCTTTGAAAGGGGTTTCCATTCATCTGTGAGACGGGACAGGGATGCAGCACAAGGCCCAGCTGCAGGAGCAGCGAGCTTAGGTTGCACTTTTCATTAGCATGAGACGTGTGGCTGCTAGATTTCCCACTGTTTTCAATACAAAAAGCCCAGTGATTAAGAGCAGGCTGCAGCCCCCCATCCCCCACACCCCCTCTTTTTCCCTGATCCGAGGTTTAGGCTAATTCCATCTGGTGTGGAGGAGTACAAAGGGTGATTTGAAGCCTTGCGGCCTTCCGAGCTCCAGCTCCAGTGCTGCTGCGCTGCGTGTGAGGATGGAGATGGCAACTTGCAGTGATTAACATGCTAACAACATGCTGACGGCAGCCCTGCCTGAGATTAATGTGCCAACAACATGCTAACAGTAGCCATGTATGAGATTAACGTGCCAACAACACGCTGTCAACGGCCTATTTTGAGATTAATGTGCTAACAACATGCTGACAGCAGCCGTGCCAGAGATTAATGTGCTAACAACATGCTGACAGCAGCCGTGCCTGAGATTAACGTGCTAACAACACGCTAACAGCAGCCTATTCTGAAATTAATGTGCTAACAACACAGTGACAGCAGCCGTGCCTGCGATTAACGTGCTAACAACACGCTAACGGCAGCCCTGCCTGAAATTAACGTGCTAACAACACGCTAACAGCAGCCTATTCTGAAATTAATGTGCCAACAACACACTAACAGCAGCCGTGCCTGAGATTAACGTATTTATGACATGCTAACGGCAGCCCTGAATTAGACTACCTTACTGTAGGTTTGCTATGCCTTATAACGTTTACTTAACCCAAGATAAATCATCCAGCTACATTTACCTTACCCTAGGTATGCCTTATAACGTTTACCTAACCCTGGACATACAACTACGTTTACCTTACCCCACATAAGCATTACAATGTTTACTTAACCGAAATATACCTCACAACTATGTTTACCTTGTCCAGTTGGAAGATTTCATCTGTAGTTGTGAACAGAGAAAAGTTTGGTGGGGTATAGTACACAGGATGGCCTTAGGATGATTTCAAAATGGCTTGATATGTCCATATAGGCTTGTCCAAAAAAAGAATTACCAACCCTCAAAGAAGTTTTTAACAAACTATAGAACAAATAAGTGGTGCGTTGGCTTCTCACAGATAATAATAGAAAGGAAAGACGGGAGCTCGCACTCTTAATGAATAGATATAGATTATGAATGTCTACGCAACAAAATAATTTTCATTTTTATTCCTATTTGGACAAAGAGACAGACATGTTTCCAGACATTCATAATCTATATCTATTCATTAAGAGTGCGGGCTTCTTTCCTTTCAATATAGGCTTGTCCAACACTTTAAAAATACCTTCGTGAATTTCCCAGTTTCTCTTCTGAGTGTGAATATCCCCGCTGTGACACTGAAGTTCAGATCAGGTGAATTTTTTCCCCCTCATCTGTGGTTTTTGAGTCAGGCACACGTGAGATGCCAGGGGGCTTTCACAATGTTTAAAACAACGTTATACTATAGACTTGCCTCCTTGTGTTATGGGAAAAGAATCATATCGGTCTGGAAAGTTTGAGCTGGAGCTGAGCTCGGTGAATCACTCGCAGAGCAACGCGGCAGCGCCCTGATATTTACTATTCTCAGCCAGGTACAGCCGTCACATGACGTGGGCTCAAAATCACACGGCTACTGAGGCCTTACCATTCGGCCTCGATTATCGAGCTTAGCCGCCTGCGATGCTAGGCCACTATGTCATCTGAAATTGTAGCACTCTTCATCGGTTGCTCAAGAAGAGTGCACTCCACTGTCTGTGAAAGACCTCATTTGACCACGGTGAAAGCCCTTCAGCCAGACACTACACCCTGGTCACTTCATTCACAGATTATTAGATTTTCAAAACAGGCAAAATGCCAAAGCTACGGTTAAAGGCCAAAAAATGGCAAACTGGGAGAAACACGGGCGCACTTGTTCTTTGCTGCAAACCTACGGATGTTAGTAGTTTCCTAACAGAAGTGAACTTTGATGCATCAAGCGCTTGGGCCTCCCTTCAGCGCCCACGCGGCTGGACACTACCGGGGAAAGTCCACGCGTGTGACTCACGCGGTTTCAGTGGAAACGCAGCGCCCACGGAGCAAGCGAAACGCAAGCATCCGCCCCGGGCCTGAGAACTCGGGTTCCTGCGCGGGAGCTCGAGCGTTCATTCCAGCAGTTACAGACAGGCACTGCAGAGGGAACCCCGCCCGATAAGCCCCCGCGCACGAGCCGCGCACAGCTAGCCGCGGCGGCTCGCCTTATCTCGGGAGCGCAGCCAGGAAGCGGACGGTGTCGCACAGCGGTTACTGCGCTGAGACGGGCCTCGTCCTCCCTCCACCGTTCCCGTCTTTCGGCGCTGGGTGAAACCGGAGAAGCGGCATTACGTCTTCGCCGGTACTTTCTGTGGGCCGTTCGCCAAAGACGCACCGGAGGGCGTCCTGAAGCCAAACGGAATCGCGAGGAAAGGCGCGGCTACAATGCTTGACCTGCCGTAGCAGCCGCATGTTCCGATCACTAAAATCACTAAAAATTTAAACCAAATAAAAATGCAATAATCTACGGACTAGGCCTTGTTCTTGGTTAGACTGGATATTTTCCTCAGAAAGGCAGAAGTATATTCATTAAACGTGTTACGGAGAGCATGCGTAATGTTTAATGAGCAGATGCTCAAATGCACTCAGATTCTGGCCACCAGAACTCAACGGCTTCTAAATTAATGTTCTCCACTTAACTATATGGGCCAGATCATCTGGAATAACCGGGCTTACGTTTTATAAAGGGGACAGAGTTTAAAACAGTTCTCATATAACAGAGCTGCTGACCAAAACCGCAGGATCCATAAAATGGCAGTGCATGCAAAAAAAAAAAAAAAAAACTAAACCACACAAAGCAGCATTATCATTATCCTCAATCATGAGCTGGTCTGGTTTAAATCTCTGGGTTTAACTCTTTCCACGGACATCCACTGCAACTTCAAAGCGAACGCAGAACCCCGTTCAAAAAAACAAAAAAAAAAAACAACTCAAGACGCAATGAAAATAGAAACATGGAATGTTCAGGTCAGTCACTGACGATCCCCCCCAGAAAGCTCAGGGGACACGGAACATTCCAGAGATAAGGATAATGGACCTGAGGACAGGCTGTTTGGTTGGGGCTAAAGCCTCGGTCTCAACTGCATATTGCAGGCAGATGAGGAGCTAAAGCAAACAAGCTCCTTAAAATAAGTAGCTGGTGATCTGGGACTGAGCTACCCCCCCCCCCCCCCAACACAGCCCACCCCCTACCCCTACCCCCCAGCGGAGACAGAAACACAAAAGCCTGGACTGAATTACTTCTAAGCCTCATTCCATGATTTTTTCTTTTTTTTAAGAATGAAATGTAGTGCCTGTGCTTCCACTGACCTCCTGCCAGTCACTGCGACTGTGCCCCAGATAATTAGCCTACCCCTCCCACCACCATCCTCATCCAATTAACACCCATCTCCATTTTCCCCAAGACAGCTACACCGTTATAAAAAAAGGGATCTTCGGCTAGTCTCCACGGGGGAACCTTTATTAGTTCTCTATGGAACCCTCTCCAGTAGGTGTGACAAGTGTGAAAGGTGTGAAAGCTTCCAGACTGCACCGTTTCGCCCAGCAAACACATGAACTAGATACGGCTCTTCCATGGAGACAAAGAGGAGCCTTGGGAACCCTTTCTTCTGAAAGTGCAAGATGGGGGACTTCAGGTGCGCTACGTAAACACGCTCCCACCTGGATAGCGAGTGGATTTGTGAATCTTTTTCTACAGCAGACATATTACGGGCATTAATTATGTTCGCAGGATAGGCGATGGGTAACATTCCATAACCTGCAATAAATCCACCAATAAAATAAACGCAACAGCATGCGGAAAACATTCCTGTGGTTCCGCATTCTCCAGTAATTTCCCCAAAGCTGATTAATAACTGCTTACAGAGTAAGTTACGTGAAACTACTTTCAACTGCTCACTAGTGAGCCAGCCCACAGTGCCCACACATTTGGAACTGGCTGATTGCACTCAGTCTGTAATGTGGCCTAGCAGTCTCCCATGTGTCACATAGCATGGAACAGAATGCAGAGGGCGGGGTTTGACCACAGTCAATTTATTTTTTAGGTTTGCGCAACACCAAACCTCCCTTCGGTGTGCTGCATGCTCGTCTGAACATTTCATGTTGCGGAGCTATAAATAGTCCTGCACAACGCGCATCTGCGGTTCGATACGGACACTGTAACTGGGGCAGTAAACACGACTCCACCAAAGAAAACCAAATGAGTCTCTTGCAGTTTGTTTTGCACGTAACCCTGTGGGCTTGAAACCTTGCAGGCTAGTAAAGAAAAAAAGCCACAAGCAGCGAACCTGAAATGACGAGCATTTACAACAGAAGGAGCAGGAAACGTGGCACACAAACGGACAAGTCCTCATTCCTCTGTCATCACGGAATGTTCCAGTCCCCCTGCGACAGCACGGTGGCCCGGGAAGCGCGATGCAGAGGATTTTGCCCCGCAGGGCGAGAGCGGAATGAGTGCGCGCTGCCTACCACACCGGTTCTGTAGATACACACCAGCAGAGTGACAGGCGTGTGTGTGTGTGTGTGTGTATGTAAGCCCCGCCCACAGTGGAGAGAAGAGGCCAGAGCAGCGAAGCGGTCCGCTGACAGATCCCAGTCCGGTTCCGCTCCGGGGAGGGCCGGCCCGTCGCTAAGGGTGCTCGTCGCTAAGGGTGCTCTCGACTCCACGGCCGACTCGTCACCACAGCTCCAGAGACCGAAATCAAAGCGCGCAACTCCACCTGACTAACGCAGGAAGTGAAGCGTGGGATGACTGGCAGGAAGCGAGTGAGCCAGAGTCAGAAGATCAGAGAAACGCAAAGCTCATCATCTGCGGACACGGAGCAGCGTCGGCCTCTCGATGAGGTCAGCTAACAGGAAGCGCACAGTGCCCCTGGGTTCCCATCGGGGAATGTGTCAGGACGAGCAGAGCCAATCGGTGAGGCGGAACACTCGGACCCGAGCGACTGTCACCCTGTTGCTGACGCAGGGGTGCGCTCGATCTGAGCGCTAAACCTCAACCCGCGGGCTGAAGAGAAAGAGGAAGCAAGCCCTGCTGTGGGAGCCGTCTGCGCGGCTCTGTGCCGCAGGGGAGGTCTGGAGCTGCTGCCAGCACGACGTCCCGGAGGCACAAAGCAGCGCCTGCTGTAAATTACCCCCGGGCCCTCCGGCGGAGGGGCGGGCCGAGCCGCCGCCTGAATGGAAAGCGCCCTCCCCGGTGGAGTCTGCGGCTGAAACAGAAACGCTGCCTTTGTCTGAGGGATACCTCCATTCAGGGCCGCGGCTAACTCCTTCAGCAGATGGCAGGACGGCGCGCACAAAAAAAAGGGGGAAGAAAAGAAAAGAGAGGAAAAAAAAAAAAATCACCAGGCCGGCGATACGAGGCAAATCTGCCGGGCTTGTCGAGACCGCTCGCCCAGCAACGGACACAATGAGACGATAAGCGAGGCCCTGCTCTTCTCCAACACGAGAACACAAAGAGAAGGAACCTCCACTGGCCGCCACTTCACTCCCTTCTGCTACCTTCAACAAAATGTCTGGTGTGACAACTAGTGCAGGTGCACACAATCACAGCGGCAACGCACCAAAAGAGCAAGGGGGCAAAATCTGAAGAGGTGTAAACTTATGCACGCACGCACGCACGCACGCACGCACGCACGCACGCACGCACGCACGCACGCACGCACACACGCACACACACACACACACACACACACACACACACAGGTGTCTAATAGGTGGGCAGTACCCCATGTGTTACTAATGTCTGAGAGAGGCACATTTGCATGGACCAATCCAGGGCACCAGAAAGCGAGGGGGCGTTGGCTTCAACCTGGGCGGCGGTTGCAGGGGCGATGCCCGAATCGCGCTTCTACCGATCCCGTTCTGGGGAGAACACCGCCTCAGTCAGAGCAGGCCTCAGTAAACCCCTCCCTGTGTGTGAGGTCCACAGTGGGGCTGATCCAGCAGTCCCGCCCCCCCCAGCCCCACCCCCCCACCCCACCCCCGTCACACGCCTGGCACGGCTCCTTAACTCCGTCCAGATGCCCGGTTTCACCCTGCAGAGGGGCACATCTCACATGATACGCAAGACAAGGGGCGTGGCCGGTTCTGTGCCGGTGTAGCTCTTCCGAACGAGCCGATGGGCACAGGGCGTGCCTTGCGGCGGGCAGCGGGACGTCCTGCCAGTTTCAGTTCACGCCCGTTCTTGATCTCACCGATCCTCTGCAGATTGGCTGCAGGGCGCTTACCTGGCGACAGGGAGGTTTCCATGCAAATGGCACGCAAAGGGCCGCCCCCACGCCTGCCACAAGCCCCGCCCATCAAAACTCCTCGCCGCAGCGGAAGAGAAAACGGGCAGCCCATCTCACCACGAGGCCTAAAACCAGAGCGCGTGGATCCACATTAAACAGAGCCTTACACGCTGAGAGTAATGCAGTCCAGAGCAGCACTCCTCCTGGGCCCTACCGCTGGCATGCAGGACGATTACAGACCCGCGCTCTGGAAACAGAGCTAACGCAGCGTGAGACTGTAACCCACACATCCCTGACCGCTGGGCCTCTGCAGCCTCTGCCAATGGGAGCCCCAGAGAAAAGGGTTTAACGACAACGGAGACAGGGAGGGAGAGCTAGAGAGAGAGAGGGAGCGAGAGAGAGGGGGACAGAGAGAGCAAAAAAGGGAGGGAGAGAAAGAGGGAAAGAGAGGGAGATAAAAGGAGAGATGGAGGGAGAGAGAGACAAGGAGGGAGAGAAGGGAAGAGAGGCGAAGAGTAAAAGAGAGACAGGGAGAGAGGGAGGTAGGGAGTGAGAGGCAGGGAAGGCAAGAGAGAGGTAGGGAGGGAAAAAGAGAGGAAGAGAAAGAGAGGGAGGAAGAGAGAGGCAGGGAGGGAGAGAGAGAGGAAGAGAAAGAGAGGGAGCGATGCAGGGAGGGAGGGAGAGAGGGAGGAAGAGAAAGACAGATGCAGGCAGGGAGGGAGCGAGGCAGCAGACCGCAGCTGGGTGGTGTTCGCTGTAGAATCAGGAAGAGCGAAAGGGGAAGCTGAGGCGGGGAGGCAGACAGAGGGGACATTGTGCTGAAGCGCTCATGTGGGTCTCTCTGGAGAACACACCACCAACACATGATCCTGGAGCGGCTCCGGAACAGCCCCCCAGCACAACCCCCCCCCCCCCCCCCCCCCCCATCCCACCACGGCCAGACACTGCAGCTTAATGTCAGGTACTAAAACCTCACTCCACCCCTCCAGACAAACCCCTGTCTGAGACAGGAGTGCGGGACAGTGAGTGGATATGAGGTGCTTGTCTCATTTGGGGGGAGGGACGTAGGGGGGGATATCTCTCCCCGCTCACCCCACAGCCCTCTTCTACAACACTTTGCCGTTAACTTTGTGACGTCTGCTGGGACTCAGGGCACGAAATGCGGAAATCCACAGATTTGGTCAAATGAGAGGCCCGCACACTGGGGACGTGACCCGGCGCGCTTCAGGAGGGCCGTGACAGAAACTGCAGCTCCCGCGTACGCTGTGGAACTGTGCTGCCCAAAAGCAGCTCGGCGAGGGAGAAAAGCCACGAGAAGTCGAGGGTCCGAGGCAGACGGCTTTGTCCTTTTAGGTTTCCAAGAGTCCAGCGCTCTCGCATTCCTCCCGTATTAGCGCACCGCGTTAGCGTCCATCTCTAATAAACAGAACAAAACCAAAAGTGATGACTGGGACAGACAGCAGATGTGTTAGTGCGGGGCAGAGGTGAGGCAAATGGACTGCACTTATATATAGAGGCTCTCTCTTTGTTTCCGTCTCCCTCGCTCTGTCTCTGTCTCCCTCTCAGTCTCTCTCTCTCTCTCTCCCAGTCTCTCTCTCTTTCTCTCTCTCCCAGTCTCTCTCTCTCTCCCCAAGTCTCTCTCTGCCAGTCTCTCTCTCTCTCTCTCTCTCCCAGTCTCTCTCTCTCTCCCCAAGTCTCTCTCTCTCTCTCTCTCTCTGCCAGTCTCTCTCTCTCTCTCTCCCAGTCTCTCTCTCTTTCTCTCTCTCCCAGTCTCTCTCTCTCTCCCCAAGTCTCTCTCTGCCAGTCTCTCTCTCTCTCTCTCTCTCTCCCAGTCTCTCTCTCTCTCCCCAAGTCTCTCTCTCTCTCTCTCTCTGCCAGTCTCTCTCTCTCTCTCTCTCTGCCAGTCTCTCTCTCTCTGTCTCTCTCTCCACAGCTGGCCCTCTCATTGGGAGTGCTTAGTCACCCCGCCACCACCCAGCACTCCTGGCGCATTTATAGCCGACTGTTCTCGGAGTCTGAACCTCAGGGCCCCGAGGAGCGGGGGCCCCGTCCCGGGGTGGGGGACCGTCCCCGGTGGGCCCCGCGGCTGTGTTCAAACACTGAGCTCCTGGGGCCCATTTACAGTGCAGCCCACGGGCCACGGAGGATTCAGAGGCACAGGACTCCCTCATGCACACAGTAACTCTCTCACACACACACACACACACACACACATTGAGTCTCTCACACACACAGACTCTCTCTCTCACACACACATTGACTCTCACACACACACACAATGATTCTCTCACACACACACACACACACACACACACACACACACACACACACACACACACAGTAACTCTCTCACATACACAGACTCGCTCGCTCACACACTCTCTCTCTCACATACACACTTACAGACTTGCTCACACAGACCCTCAGGCTGCAGAGTCATTAGAAACAAGGGGCTGCCTGTGTGTCCCTCCTCTTCCTCGGTTCCCGAGCGATGATCGGCCTGTGAGGAATCCTCCACTCGGAGCATAAATAACTCCTCGATTCCCGGGACGGCGGCCAACTGACCTCATTTACGCAAACACCGCTTCCAGCCTCCCGGGGAAACTCACAGTTTCCCAACGATCTGACGAAGCGTCGCGGCGGGCAGGCTAGCGCGGCTCCCTCCGTCAGCGCACGGGAGTCGCCGGTCGCGTTGCCACGGAAACGACTGGGCCGAGGCCACGTCCCGCGCTCGCCGTGGCGATGACGCCTCACTCCGGCTGCGCCCGAGAGGCCGGGCGGACGGACCACTTCCTGTGTGTGAGGTCATGGTCTGGGCCATTAGCAGGGGGAGGAGGGCCGTTAGCAGGGGGGCCATCACCCGCCCCCCCCCCAGTCTGCCACGTGCGTGGAAGAGACACACAGGCAGCCAGCTCAAATACAGCAGGCCAGACTGCAAATGAAAGGCTGCATTCTACCAGAACCAAAGAGGACAAAGGTGTATACCCAGAGACCAGCAACACATCTCTGTAGGGTTACATTCTCCCAAGTCATAACAATCAAATAGTGTGTAAACTGTACGCGTATAACTGCTAAGGGGTGCCATGTAGTCATATTGCCATTACAGATGTTTCAAATGGGAATGGCACTCACTATCCAAAAGAATAAGGATTCAAGACTTTAAATTTTGTAAGTTGCTATGATACAGGGTGGCCTTGTTCACAGAACATTCCACAAATGGCATCCTGATACGAGCACATGTGGTTACCTAAACTACTGAAAGCAAAGCGAGCCAGTAAACTGTAGTGAGAAGACTGCACAATAAACAGTTGACCTCATTTGAATAAGCCTAACCAAAACATGTCGTTCCAGCTCTCTATCTGATGCTTCGCTTCTTCGTGCTCGGTCGATTCGGACCACCTGAAAAGGCGTCGCCGGTCAGCTCGGATTACTCTGCATGGCCCAGATTTCCCAAACTCTAAAACTCGCTGAAACCCGAACTCGCTGACGTGCTGCGCTGTGCAGGAAACTATTTCTGCTTTTTTGACCCGGCCTCGTATGCAGCACACAGCACACTCTCGGGGCGAGCTGCGAGAGACAGGCAGACGAATTCCTCGGCTGAAGTCGCCGCGATAACGAACGCCGATCACCTCTGTGAGAAACGAAACCACTTCTGCTCAAAACGACGGTCATTTCCTTTTCTGGCCAGGCAGACAACTCCCTCCGGCAATGACAGGTCACAGGACCTCTGTGATTAGACAGCTAGCGTGCACTTTTTGCGATTAAAATAAGTCAAAAGCATTGCTACGGGCGAAGCCAAACGAAAAACGCCAACAGTAAAACAAATGTAGGCCATCTACAAACTGAAGGTCCGGCTGTTTGCACTTAGCCTATAATTACAGCCATTTTTAAACATGCATTACAGCATTGGCTGCTCTGGAAGAACAACGCAGCCAGAAGGATTGCAGACTCCTGTCCAAGTGCTCTCTGTTCGGTGAAAGAACTTATAACCGTTTCCATACATTTTACCAAACGGACGTCACAGAAAATCCACACCGCATAGCTCGGTTAGCTACTAGCTGCAACATTCAAAGAGATATTCTTTCCTCTGCCCCCAGAGCGACACACCCATGTACATTCCTGTCAAACTACTGCAGCACTCCACAAGATTACAGGCCTCGCGTCTCCATAAAGTCAAGGAATAAAACGGAGAGAAACTGAAGAAATTTGGTCGACATCCTCCAAAATACGCCACCACTAACGCTTTAAGTATGTTTTGAATGCGGCTAATCATTTAAATAAAGACCTGCTTTATGAATGTCAGTAGTCCCTCACACACCATCAACAAATTATTGCTCTGCACTTCAAACTAAAAAAAGAACACGTGGCACTCAGTACACCTGTAAAAACTAACAGTAGGTGTTAAGTTGTAAGCTGCAATGCTTAAATATGGACTTCAGCTTTTACAAAAATCCATGGTGTCATGTTGCCACAACAACCGGTCGACAACTTGTGTGTCATCGCCTATTGTGAGTACCTGCAACGCTTTGTTTTGCTGCTGGGGATGAGAAAGAGGCATTGAGTAACTCGATCGGGAGGGAAAAGCTGGTGACTACCTGCACACAAACAGAAGAGACCTCTCACCCTACCCTGCCCTGCCCACAGATCCACAGCGCACAGTTGTGCAGGTAACAAAGGCCCCCTGAAAGGCAAATACCCGGCTGACAGGCCTCTGCCCGCGCACAATGCCAGGAAAACACCCCAGACCTCCACCAGCTTCGCTCGCGGCGACGGCTTCCTGCCCGGCTAACCCCTGGGTATTGTCATTTCAGTACATTGAGAGTCATTAGCCGCCGAGCCCCTGCACTGCAGCGAGGGACAGCTTTGTTGTTGACAGGTAGAGCTAGGCCCAGGAGGACCAACCGGCCTACTGGGCCTTTTCTTTGCGCTAAGAGAACATAGTCACTTGCTGCTGCTGTCTGCCAGAATTAAAACTAAACCAGCGCATCCGTGTCCGACTGCATCTCCTGCAAAAGTGGGAGATTGCTTAAGGATTTTGGGAGTTACAACTAACTTTCAGTTACTTCAAATTATCATTTTATTCTTTTACGTTTTGACCTAATTTCACAAAGGGGCCAGTTCGAGGTCTGAGACCCACAAGGCACAGCTATTGTGCAAATGTTGCCAACCTTTTAAAAGTGACTTTTCCGACCCAAATGCAAAAACATCCTGGAACAACTATAACTCCAACGAGCTCCTAAAGATAAGATAAACCAGCGCTGGCTTGAGGCTGCATTGGAGGGGAATATTATGTGCAAATACAGGCCTGAAAGACAGAATTGATTTTCAGACTAACTGCGTTTGGTTTTGTTTAAATACTCGCTCTTATGAGACGAGTGGCAGGTTTCCTCTTTTATCAAAATGACCATTTCCTAAATCTAAAGCCAGCTGAGAAAGGAACATGTGATCACACTGATTACAGAGGACAATGGGGATAGTTGCAGGGAATGCACCCTGCAACTAAAGGCTTGGGCAGAGACAGTGACCGTTGTGTTTTATTTTCACTTTATGTCCGACTCTGATCTACCAGATCTGTAACACAAAGCTTGTGTCTTGTTGATGGAACATCATCAGCAATATAAAGTGATTTACACTGGTTTAAGCCTTTTTATTAATAAACAAAAGGGCTGTTATTTCTAATGCAGTTATTTGGTGAAGATAAGCGAGAGCAGTGTCTGTTCACTCTGAAGGCTGTTTCATGTTAATGATTTACTTGAATTGTCTGTGAACCATATAAATTTAAGGCAGTGCAGGACAGGCCAGCACAACTAGGCGAGGAACCTACAGCCTTCAATGTGTCATCATTTTAAGGACAACATGCTGTCTAATAACCCACATAGAAAAGGGGAACAATGACAGTTCCTGTATTGCTCAGAGGGACTTTTATTTTGGTACTGTGTGAAGTCAGAAGTCAAATAAAACAGAAAACTATCATTCCTGAGCTTTTTTTTCAAAGCACTACACTGTAAAAACCATTTAAGAAAAAAAAGGCCTTTTTATTTCTTTTTTAAAGACAGAACCAAACCTTCCAGTGCTTTTGTACGATGTGGCATTGCATCCTTGCTGAAGCACGTAACCTGAGATAGAACATACACTCAGACCCATCTGAAATCATTTCCTAGCCTGTGAGAAAGATCACAGGCTTCAGTAAAGACTGGCAAGACTCCTGCAGAGGACCCCCATGTAGCCTGGATTTTCTCCTACCAGCAATGTCCATCGAGATCTGAGGTCAAGGTTTCGAATTACCTGTCCCAGTGCCCTGTCCCCAATAATAAACAAGAACCAGGTGGGCAAGAATCAGGATTTAACCCTTAAACACCATTTCTTTCGACCTGTGTATATAAATAGCCGCCTTGATGTAGATCTGCAGTTTTTACATTCGTCTTGAAATAGCGGTATCTACACTAGTTATCACTTTATGATAAAAGCAGAATATTAGCGACTATCAGATCACGTTCAGTTATGCTCAATGGCGGTTCCTAGGAAGGTTAGGTTATACCATTACTAACTCCCGGGGAAGGAACTCCCCCTGAACTGCTCTCCACCCACTTCTTCAGATACGGAGCAACGGGAGAACTAAAGGCCATATGGCTTCTTTCTTTTTTACTGAAAAGAAAAGGGCCATCATTGTCTTTCCGCATGTCCATTACTTTCAAGATCCTTTATAGGCGTACACTGACGACAAATCATAACTAACGGCCTTGTTTTATATCAATCGCAAGTGATTCTCCCATAAACGCTGAACAAAGACGTCGTTTCTATCGACATAAAAAGTTGAGCCCGTGCTGTTGAGATAACCGTGTTATTATCCTGTTCTCTGAGATGGTTATGACAGTCTATGTATTCATTGTCGTCGCAGCACCTCACCCCACTGCAGGAGAACTTCAGCTACCGTCCTCAGCTATTATGCCCCACGGCACTGAAACTGTGCACAATGCATCTCCGTTGAGACAGTGTGGACTCAAACTATGATTTAAAATCACAACGATCAAAGCAATCGCTAACCAAAAGCATTGTACATTTTCTCCAAATTACACACGAGCAACATTACGCTACCTTCGTGATTAAGTTTTTCCAAAAACATACGACTCAGACATGACTCATGTTTTAGCTACTGTAGGTTTTGGCAAAATCTCTGATTTATGAATCTGTTAAGGGGAACACGCTCTGGATCTAAAACGCTACAGAAAGTTATGAAGATAACTCCCTATCAGATGACAGACTGCCATTTTGATGCTGCACCAACATGTTAGACACAAAAGGATGCATCTTATTTGTCCAGGAGAATTCCTGTTGCTTAGGAAATAATTACGAATAGAATTAACAACTCGGGAGTACGTCGTTACACGTATTCTTTACTCATAACCTTCGTCTGGGACAGTGCCACACAGTCATGCATCACGACTTTCTCATCAGTCCATATATGGCACGGTTCAAACTGCCACAATAAATAACATAATT
Source organism: Anguilla anguilla (assembly GCF_013347855.1). Lineage (NCBI taxonomy): Eukaryota > Metazoa > Chordata > Actinopteri > Anguilliformes > Anguillidae > Anguilla > Anguilla anguilla. Next base: position 24,383,579 of record NC_049204.1, on the reverse strand, counting down.
GAAATCAACCAGTAACATTATCTTCTCCAAAAACTAGTCGATTCACATAGATAATACACGAATAATCGGAGTGCAACATCGCAACGTTTGAGAAGATTACAAGTACCTAACTTCATGGATGTAACTGGCTAGCATTACCTAAGCTATCACTATTTGTATAAGTAGCCTTAGCCAGCTAACGTAAGCTACATGGCCAGATAATAAACGTATTAGCTGTATTGAGAAAACAATAGTATACGTGACACCATTGTTTCTGAAGTCAAATACGACGACTCTCACTCATGTCACATTTTAAAACTCGAACTACAGCTAGCTACAGCCAGTTGCTTTGACAATAATATAGCAGTTACTGGGCTATCTGACAAGCCAATGTTTGGCCAACTAGACCAAGTAGCAAACGTTCGTTGACTTGCCATTACGATACGTTCCCAGAAAATGTTCCGTCTTAAACAGTCAGTATGTTATCTCAAATAATGTTATCTACTGAAAAGTTATAACGCGCAACTTCAAATGGAGTAACTTGGCCAACACAGCGAGTTTGAATCTAGCTCAATGAAAACTTTTGTTCAGGGCAAGGACTTGAACAATCCAGGTACAAAAGCTTAGCCTGCAAGCTACTTGATCGTCCGAACTGTTGCAATAACAAACTTACCTGGTTCTGGTGTTTTTTTAATCGAATAACGTAATCCAATTCGTAGCAAAGTCGTAAACTTTGAAAGAGAAATCTCAAAGTTCCCTTTCTCTCACTATCGAGGCGGCTAGCTAGCTAGCCAAAGACGTTACCGCAAAGTTTTCCAGACAAAGTCCTTGTCTGAAATCATATTAATCTTATATTTCAATACAAGAAATGTTGTGTCTATCGCGGGTTATATATAAAAATCAATTAAGCAATTGAAAACCGTATCCCATTTCAAACTTTACGGTTCCGCCGATAGACACGGCTAGTAACCTAGCTCACTACTTCCTTTCTCTGTATGAATCGTTCATGTTACATCGCCCGACTAGGAGCGTTAAAAAAAGTTCACAAAAAGCCGCAAGCTGGTTGCACACAATACACGTACTTTGAGACAATTCATTTTAATTCTTCAGCGTCCCCTATGGTGTGGAGGAGAATATCGCCTTGTGGTGTTTCGAATGGTACAACCGAAGTGAAATTTTACATCTGCGTATAGTCTACATCCGAAGTTATGTAAACTTTATTAAATAAATTAGGCCTCTTTCATGTGAGTAAAAAAAGACCCTTCCCAAATAATTGCACTTAAATAATCAATCCGTCAATACTTTTTGAAATGAGAATGAAGGCTAATCATCTCATAACAACCATTTCTTGTTCTGGTGGGAAATAAACCTGTGACCTGTATCTGAACATACAAGCTTTACTTGTGCAAATAGCAGAACAAGATCTTTCCCTTAAGCGACATGCTCAAAGATTAACTAGACACATGTAGAATAATTGTAAACTATGAAATACTATAAACTATGAAATACAGTATTCTTCACATAGCCTACTTCAGTAACATATTAGCCTATCATATTTCAGAGAAACTCAGGAACCAAATGAAGGAATATAGAATTGGGCCGGTGAGATTGACTTCAGTTTTTCTTCTTGAATCCAGCAATGAAACCTTTGAACTGCTGTCTGTACAAATTTTGAATACCTCAGCACACAACTTGACATCACCCTTCATAGTGAATCCAACATAACCTACTCCCTCTGGTTGTAGGCAGTATCTACGCTTCAAGGTTCATAATGGTTTAAATAATATCCTGATTTCAATTTCAGTCTTCACCAGAGCCTCTGCACCCATTGAAATATAGTTTAAATACACATTGCTCCTTACCTTTCAACTCTGAAATATGACCAAGGCCAAGGAATTGTTTTCACTCTATTGAATTTTGTTTTAGAGATTGGTGGTTCCTTCTCTCCCTCCATTTCTTCTTCTTTCTATTTCTTATGTTCCCTCTACTAAAGCTTTATTTACTGAGCTATTGCCCTTTCTATGCATCTTGTTACTCTCAAGCCTGTTCTAGTCAATGCCATTGCTTCTCTTCCATTTGCCCCAGTTGTAATGCTTGAATAGTTTTGTTTTTCAACCCAATCTGCGAGTTCATTGGAGTGCCTTAATTTTAATGGTATTTTTTTCAACAGATAACATTAAGCAAAAGTTCAGCCATTAAATCAAATCCAAGCCATCCATTTTTAACCTTCTTATTCTTGATCAGCATTGCAAGGAGGTTGGAGCCTATCCCAGCATGCATTAGGGGAGAGGAAAGAGTGCACTCTGGACAGGTGTCTAATCCATCGCAGGGCACACCAAAATTCAATGGTATGAATTTAGCAGTACATACACACTGCACATTTCAGTTCAGTCATTTAAAAAGCATTACAAAGTAATGCTTTCACATGCTGCAGTACTGGGCAAATTTCTGTTCTAGGCTTTGTCCATTAATGAAAAACAATACAATCAATAAGTATATAATTACTCTAACAGTCAATAAATGCGAAATCATGTGCAAGATCAGGATACAAATAATTATTTGAAAAAACAAAACAAAACAAAAAATAGTGTTGATGTCCTGCCAAACATTTTATTATAGTTTTCCAGAATTTAAAAACAGTAGTTTCTTAGACAACCCTTGTGCTCTTGTGAATAATTTTACTGGAAATATTAATTTACCAGTTCCTTAAAGGCCAATGAATAACAGCCAATAGTAAGGCATCTGAAGATATTGCAGGAGTGGAAGAAATCTAAAAATATATTTAAATCCGCTGAAGTACAGGCTTTCGTTTACAAACAGAATAGACCTAAGTAAGTCCTTGAATAATTCAAAAAGCTACAAAATGAGTGAATTCCAAAAAAGCCAAATACCCCAACTGAAGCAGAAATAAAAGACATCAACAAATCTTTTGTGCAACATTTTTTCCTTTGTCCAAAAAGTGACTGAATATGGTATAAGTTAGCTTAGAGCAACATCTGATGTTGAATAACTGCAATTGCACCCAACATCGTGCAATTTGTACGGTGTAATTACACAAAATGACCAAGAGGTGCTGATGAAAATCCTCCAGGGTGCTAACTCGGTGCTTAAAATATAATTTGGGAATATCCTGCATTATAGTTTTAATCATTGCATTAATAAAAACAATTTTAACTACATTTCAACTACTAGGCTACAAGTGCCTAGGATATTTCAGCTCAATGAGCAAAAATTATTGTGTTGCTCTGTATATCATTTCTGCAAAGCAACATTAAATCTATTTTGCTGCCAATGACAAGATGAAAGTTCACTGCCACCCTAAACAGTTCACGGCAGCTTCATCTAAAACACAAAACAGAGATAGTGGACTTCATAATCATACCCAACCACTAATAAACAGGAAGCCATAGTGCCACGTGAAACCGTCCCTTTAAATTTCAACATAGCGTCATCTCAGTTTTAAAAACAAGCTAGCGTGAGATCAGATAAGAAAAAACAGTAAAGACCTGGTGCTAGTGTCAGTAGAGCCCTGACAAACAACAAAAGGGGAAACAAATTCAAGTTATGTTGTAATGTTACTACTCATAGTTGTGAAACATAAAATACTATTCCCAACACACCCACCAGAAGTGCTGAATAGGCTTGTGTTTTATTTGTACGGAAATCCACAGAGCAGTATTTTTCACTTTGTCAACTTTGAAAGAATATTTTACCAGTGGGATTTATGTACAGCAGGGCAAAAAACCAAAAGCAAAATAAAACAAAACAAAATAGAGAAAAACAAATACAGAATTATGCCATTATAGATTATGTATTTAAATCTGTATATCATAACATAGTGTGTATATTTATACCTTTTTCTCACATTTTGCAATATACTCTGACACAACTGCTTTTGTATACCACTCAGAATCACACAACGATGACAGCTGCTGAAAAGCGTATTCTGCTTCTTCATGTTTTCCTGTGAGTCCGTGACTATTTTAAACACTGACCTGAGGGGAGGTGCCTCTCCACCTGCCTGGCGATTAAACAGGGCGGGGCATATGCACCGGTTACCTGAGCAACACTGGCCACCTTACCCAGTGATTTTTATCTAAAATTACTGGGAGATTAAAACATTAATGGATTAATTGGACAATTGATATATTGATTGGTACGTGCCTTTTTGTAGTTATGTACTGATTAATTTTGCCCAGTTTTTAAAAACATGTTTGGATGTATTCAAAAATGATTCCCCTGAATATATGTAATTTCATACTGTATCCACTAGAGGAATATATGTAGGTTTTGTTCTCATGTTAGCCATTTCCTTGTAGCGGTTTGGGTGTTCATATCATTTGCAGGTTGCTTTATTAGATATTGCATGTGTATATTGTGGGTCTTAACGGTTCATGGTCAGTCCTTGGCAGATTGTTTAGAATTTTTAGAAGTGCATAAATGTGTGGGTCTAACTCCCTCTGGCTTACCGTTTGTGGTTTTCATCGTTGACAGTGGCAGTAGTTCCACGAATGGGTGTTTTCAACAGTTTAGGTGGTGTTGTTGTTGACGCCCAGGATGTGGTTGTTTTATCCTTTCTTTCTGACGTGTTGTTTTCGCCTGTTCACGTGTGAGAGCAGCATGCTTGATATCAATCAGAGGGGCCAGTTTTATATAGTACATTTATGTATTCAAAAATAAAGAGGTGCAAGACATTCTCAGATCATCTTTTCTCCTGTCTTAACTGCTTTTAGCAAAAAGGAGAAGTACATGTACACGTGTTTGTTGAAGTAATACCGAATCCCCAGGAGTAGAAGTTGTAGAAAAACTGTTTGGTGAGAATCAGGGAAGTCCCAGGCTAATTTGCGTCACCCAACAATGAAATGTAGGTCACAAAGGTACCTGAGTGACCTATGATGAAAATGCACCTGTGTGTGTGTGTCTGTGTATGTGTGTGTGTGTCTGTGTACATGTGTACATGTACATGTATTTCATGAGAGGCAGTAGATTACAAAGGGATTGCAAAAACAGCAAAAACTATGCGCTTATGAGCTTTAGGACTGAGCATTTGCACATGAGCCAGTTCGATACCAAGTTGCAAATGTAGAAAAAAGAAAAAACCCCAGGCAGTCAGGTTTACAGTGCCTAAAAGTGATAGTTTGGCAAAGCTTCATTTCTCTCCTGCAGCGTCAAAGAGGGCTTTTCTTTTGCAAGCTGCTTCTATACTCTTATACTCTTATTTTTTTGGCATTCTGTCAAGCAGGTGCTCTGCTTCAGTTCCCACAAAGCAAAGGCCGTTTAGCTGTTGCTGTCAGTCCAGAAGGGGATTTCACTGCAGCATTGCTGATATCTAGCAATCCTACATTGTGTTTGGACGGAGGTAGTCTGTTTGAAGACAAAGACCTTAGCTTGCCTGATTAAAAATGTCCTATCTTGACTAACTAAACTAGGAATGAAATACAATTAAATAATTCATTTAAAAATGTAATGTTTTTTACTTAATTATTTAATTGTATTTCAGTCCTGGTTTGCTTAGTGGAGATATGACACTTTTAGGAAACAAAAACATTGGTTGGAGAGAATCAGGGAAGGCCTCCGGTTAATCTGCTTCACCACCCATGAAATATACAATGCAAAATATACAACTGCTTCTGGACTGCTGTTATACCCTCCTCTCTGGTCTCCCTTCCTACCTGTGCCAGCAAACCACTGCAGCCAATCCAGAACACAGGCACACAGCTTGTCTGCAGCCCTCCCTGCCATGTTCATATCACATCCCCCCTCCTTTCACTTTACAGGCTACCTGTCTCAGCTTGCATCACGTTTGAAACCTGCAGGACAGTGAATGCAGCAGCTCTACAATATCTCCAGTCCACCTTCAAACCTTACTCACCAGACATGCAGCCCCATTCTGCAGCCTTGTCTTGGCTTGATTGTAGCTGCCTTAGACAGCTGTCCCAATGCTAGTCCATTTGTAATAGCCCCACAGTGGTGGAATGAACTTCCTACAAAGATCATTCCACTGGCCATTTTCTCACACAGATTGAATACTCACCTCTACAGATTGTATGTTGGCTCCCCTCTTTTCCCAAAAACTGTTACATTTTTTCTTTTATTGACAAGGTATTTAATAAAAGTGTTTCTAATCATGTCGTATATAAGGAACAATGTACGGTATGCTCAGCAATACACATTACACACCCAAGGCATTGAATTAGATACAAAGAATGACAAAATTCACAACCTACCATGGATAATAAGGTTCTAAATCAAATCAAATAATGAAATTTCCATTATATTCTCTCTATGCTTTCCTAAGTTTCCCCTTTTTCCTGCCTACATTTGTTATTGTACTGTTTCAGAAATTTAACATAAGGACCCATTACTGGCATTTAGGGACCCCGTATCTTATCAAACATCCTAAGCTTGTCTTTAGCAATGTAAAATTCTGAAAGATAAATCTTTAAAAAATACAATAGACTATGCTTGTCTACATTTTCCCATGATAAAACAAGTGACCTTTTCCCTGCAAAAGGCATTTATCCATTAATGACTTTGGTTATCTTACATCACTCCACAATCTCATAAATAATAAGCTTGGTTGCACCTGATACACAGGTCAGGCACATTAGAAGTCAACAGATGCCAGTTGGAAGGTGTTGAATCTGCTTTTAATATGCAGTGATATGCAGTGGAGGGTTGAATGTGTGAGCCCTCAGGCATTCCATGGACCACTCCTCCAGTGAGGTATCATATTGCATGTCCTCCAGGCCTCAAATCTGTCTTCTGCTAATTCTTCGGACTGTGGCATGAAAACATAAAGTAATGATATTTATCAGTGTTGCTGAGTCAGATATTACCTTTGTGATAATTTTATGAGACTTCTAAGTAGCACTCCATTCTTATTTAATTACTTGAGGATTGTTCTTATATGGATGTTGACTGTATGAATCCATTATTTGTAAAACTGATCCAGGTTGAAAAAAGTTAACTTACTTACTTTAATAATGCTGCTCATGAACTCGTTGGTCCAGGAATGTTGTTTGCCAGGTATGGCATGGCTGATCACATACTTCAGGTAGATGAGATTCTCTTACATATTTAGTTGTTCAGGTGCTTCTGGAAAATGAATGTAATGTATGGGATGGGAATGGGATGGGACAATTTTGTGGACCATTCTTGACTGCGCATTACTCGTGAGTAGATGACTTGAAAGCCAGCCTTATGTAGATATTTAGGAATATTTTGAACATAGATGAAATGGCCCGTCTCTGATCATAATTGGAAGTAGGTCACTCAGAATAAATACGAGAAGCCACCTCCACTTCAAAGAGCTGGTGATGATCATTGATGGCATAGTGGCTCTTTGCTTCTGCAATGATTCTGAAGATATGCATCACTTACATGGGCTTAAAAGTACTGAAAACCGAACAATGAAAAACCATTAAGGATCTGGGTGAGCATTGGTTTCAAGATGGTTCAACAGTCCCAGCTATAGAAGAGGCCTTGATGGTCTTCAAACACATCAGGGAACAGCCAGAGTGAGAAAAAAATCAATGCAACGACCCAAAGAATAATTTGAGAGCAGTCTGGTCACAGGTGGATGAGTGCATGCAGGTCAATGAAAGACCATTGGTAGGCCCTGGGCTACAAGCCTGCAGCTGGGTGTAATGAGGTGAGAAACCTCAGAGTATCGGAACTGCAGGGTGGGGCTGTTTCTTCTTCACAGCAGTTCCTGTTTTGCCTTAATCGCTTCTGAGAATATTGAGCAAATCTTGCGAATATCAAGCTTTTGTAAGAAAGTGAACGTGATGCCATCCAAACAACAAATGCCCCCTTGCAAAATCTCAGTAATGCATCATTGCTGCTGTAGTGACTAGCATTGCACAGTGAAAAGCATTGCACCTTAAGATTAAGACATGGCTCTTCTTCCTTTTCTTTTTTTCAAAATGTTGCCCAAGGCTTCATGTATGATATTACAAAAGTGACACAGCTTTCTGACTGAATTTGGAAAAATAAAATAACAATTGTTACAATTATGTAATTATTGGTATAACATTGCAATTAGTTTATGATCATTATTTTATTAACTTGAAGCCAAATTTAATTTAAGCCATTGATTGCCAAAGAGTCAGCACAGCTTATTTCCAAGGCTTAAATTGGCTGCTGAGTTCGAAAGAAATCCCAAAAACCAGCAGAGACTGCAGCCGTCCAGGACCCCCTGCTCTAAATAGATGTTTTAAGAAGGTTACACTTCTGGGGAACATCAGAGAGAAAAGTTTTTTGCCTTCAGACTGTCAATGTCGGGCCCCAAATTGGGTGTGACCAACCTTCAGAGATGCTGAAGAACTTCCTTCCCCATCGAATGTAGATGTGAAAACATCTGCAGTGACTGGCAGTAAGGGGAATGGCAACGAGCAGCCAGCAGCAAGTGTAGGAGGGAGCCGTGCTGGGAGCTACAGGTGAGTCAACTACTCTACCTTTACTCACATCAGCACTGACTAGGAGAGATGCTTTGCTAGACGTTTGCCAGATGTATTTAGTCCAAAGTGCTTTTGTCTGTAAATAATTAAATGATTGGTTTTTCTGATTTTCTTTTTCCAATATTTTAATTCTAATGGGATTGTTGCAAATAGTAAAAGCTTGTATTTTATTTGTACTACTGCTACAACTAATAATCCTACTATATATTGTAATTATTGTAATAATTACATTTCTGAGAAGCCATAGTTCATAGTAGAAGCTGGGATGTAAGACTCCATAAGCTAGTTATAATTTTGAACTTTGATTTGCCAAATATGCAATTTGCATGATCAATTTGGGCTAATTTCATGCTCATCCAGTATGGTCATATAATTTTGAAATGTGCCTGTTTTTTTTTTTTTGCTGAACTTTATTCTTTTGCTTCCACTGATACATTTTCATGCTCATAAGTGGGGAATGTTCTTATTCCAATAATTGCAATTAAATGCGCACTCCATGTTTTGATGTACATTTAAATCCTTTCTTGGGGTCAGAAGATAAAAACAAGCTTTTACATGAGTCTTTACCATCTAAACTGCAAGTTCCCCAGAAATAGTCAGCTCCTCCCTAAGGAGTCTATTTTCAGATGTATGGTAATTATAGCTACATCTACTGCCTTGTGGTTAAAATGATATTTAAAGGGGCACATGAGCAGGCAGTGATGACACATTTGCCACACGTGTGGGGCATTTTGGGAGACTAATAACAATAAATAAAAACCATGAGGAGCCAATAACAAGTCAGTACAAAATTAATAAGCTTGTACTGAGAGCAAATGTGATTACAGGAAGTCACCTATTGTTCTTACTAGATTAGCCTAAAAGCATATACCTGTAAATATTTATTAGGAGTTCTGATATCAGGCACCATAACTGACAGGAAAGTATGCAGATAAATGCACATTAACATCCTGAGGGGATTTAACAAGGGAGACCACAATTTAAGAAAGATAGGTCTGCATGTTTTTAATTAATGTGAAAAGTAGGGGTTAACTTTCATACAGCCCAGGGTATGTGAGATCACTGCTTTTATTACGTCAAGAAGCCGACGGCTTTGGCAGATTTAACTAACTTGAATGCAGAATAATTTTGGTACTGGAATATCTCCCTTATATATAAATATAACTCATTGCCAAAAGCTCTGGGATAGAGTATCCAGCTAAATCACAGGTACAAAAGCAAATGTGAAGAAGAAGAAATTCTATTAGTGGTAACAATATTTAAACAAATGGACTTGTGCCTGTCTTCCACAACATAATTATTTTTAGTAAAATCTCCACAAAACAAATCCCATTTATGGTGTAAATATCACAATGTCCTTGAAGTTTTTGACATTTTTTTTCACATTTACTTGCTAGTTACATGAGTCGATTTATTGGCATCAAACCTAAATACTTAGGTCTTCAGTGTTTCAGATATAACCTTGACTGCAGGTACAGAGTGACAGACATGCTTCAGACCATTGGTCTCATATTCACATGCATCGCTGTCTGCTGCAGGTGTGTTCATGCTCAAGAGGAGTCTCTCAGCTCAGACCGGGAACAGAGTGATAGCCTGAGTCCAAAGTCTCATCCATCCCAGGAGTGTCACCTTCTCGCCGCTGTGCTCATGGAGGTCTTGCAGTCTCTGAGCTCGCCCAGCCCCTGCCCCCACCTGTACGGCTCCGGGAACGTCAGCGTGGTCCGGGAGCACTACAACTGGACCGGCCGGCTGCAGAACCGGCCGTCGGAGAGAGGCGGCATGGGGGCCACCAAGGCCTGCTTCCTCCTCATCAGCGTCTGCATCATGGCGGAGAACCTGCTGGTGCTGCTGGCCGTGCTCTTCCGCGTCCGCCTGCGGCACCGCTGGGTCTACATCTGCATTGCCAACATCACCCTCAGCGACCTGCTGACGGGCGGCGCCTACGTGCTCAACCTGTGCATGTCCGGCAGCAGGACCTTCCGCCTGAGCCCCGCCCTCTGGCTCTTCCGCGAGGGGGTGCTGTTCGTGGCGCTGGCCGCCTCTATCTTCAGCTTGCTCCTGATCGCCGTGGAGAGGTACGCCACCATGATGAAGCCCCTGCACCAGAAGTCCGCCAGGAAGACCTGCCGCATCTACGGCCTGGTGGCCCTGTGCTGGCTCCTGGCCTTCGCCATCGGCTTCCTCCCCTTGCTGGGCTGGAACTGCGTGTGCCAGCTGGAGAGCTGCTCCACCCTCCTGCCGCTGTACTCCAAGAGCTACATCCTCTTCTCCCTGGTCATTTTCTTCATCATCCTGCTGGCCATCGGGGTGCTCTACGGCGCCATCTACTGGCACGTGAGGGGCAGCACGGAGTTGGGCTCCACGCGCAGCCGGACCCGCTCTCTGAGGCTCCTGAAGACGGTCATCTCCATCGTGGGGGCCTTCATGGTGTGCTGGGGGCCCCTCTTCATCCTGCTGCTGGTGGACTTCTTCTGTGAGTCGCGCAGCTGCGGCCCCCTCTACAGTGCGGACTGGGTCATCGCCATGGCGGTGCTCAACTCCGCCCTCAACCCTGTGATCTATGCGCTGGGCAGCGCCGAGCTGCGGCAGGCCATCGCCAGCCTGCTGTTCTGCTGCTGCGTGAAGGCTGGCCTGTGCGACCCGGCCAGCTTCGCGTCCAAGGAGACGAGCAGCACCTCCGGGGGCTCGCACCGGCAGAACAGCCTGCGGAACAGCTTCAACCGCGTGCGGAGCATGAGCACCAGCCCCACGCCCCCCCACAAGGCCAAGAAGCCCCGCCTCAGCTCCACCACATCCTGCCTGTCTGTGTCGATCGATTAGACCACAGAAACCAGGCGTGTCTCCCGGGCCAACCGCGCCCCTGCGGCTCCACCCTGCAAGCTCCTCGTTTTTCCTTCCTCTGCGTGACACCCTCCACCATTCCGTATTTGTTTTTTTTCTGGGTATTTTTTTTGTTTTTGTCTCTTTTTTCCGAGCTATCCACAAGACTAACAGCTGAGGCAGAATCATGGTGTCACAAGCCCAGGCGCACACACACACACACACACACGCACATACACACACATGCACACAGAGATACAGGCATACACACACGCACACACACACACACACACACATGCACATACACACACATGCACACAGAGATACAGGCATACACACACGCACACACACTGCTGTAATATATTATTGCCTGCAAAAAGGGAAGGAAAAATGAAATAACAAATCTTATGGAATCTAGTATCTGGTAAGCCATACTGTTATGTCCGAAGGTTCAGTATTATTATTCTTGTCAGAGTTGAATGTGCAATAAAGTAATGTGAATTAAAATAAATATATTCTGGAAAAGGGATTCTGTTTTAAAAAGTAGTTTCTTTTGATTAATACCTACAGAGGTTATTTCAGCTGTATTGGTTGTGCTTGACAAATATGTTTAAAAAAACTGAATAGATTTATATATTGAGTCACAGAGTTATATGTTGTAAAATGTTGCTTTCCTGTACTTATTAAAGGTTCTTGATATCTTTTTATCTATATTTTTAAATACAGTTTTTGTTAGCGCTGATTATCGTTAAGAATATAGCGGAATCTTGAAAAAACTGAAGTGAGATGACATATTGTAAAATGTTGCTTTACTATACTTATGTTTCATTGATATTAAAGAAATATTAATTTCATATTTTGGTCATTGTAAATAAACGGTATGTTCCTATTGTTTAAATAAATCATAGTTAGTAAATAAATCAAGTGAGCTTTTTAAAAAATATCAAGGCAATATACCATATAAATTCCACTTGATTCTGTTTCTATAAGACTGAAAATAAAATGATTTTGCAGGACTGACAGGCTCTTTCCTGCAATTTCCTGATACACTAATCATCCACAAGGTGGAGCTTTTCTGTCTTCAGAAGGTGTGTGACTGTTGGCCGTGTGCGATCTTTAAAACACACTGCCGCGACCTACGCTATCAGCCTGGGACAAGCTCAGAGAAGTTTGTGCTCTCCTCCGAAGTTCCCCTTATTAACATGGTCGAGCTTCACACTTCACTGGTATGGGAGTTCACAGTTCGGGCTTGCACAGACACGAGTCTCATGAAGACACTTCCTGTGAGATTTAAATGAACTTGCGGGTGCCTCAACAGCCAGTGGGGGCTGCTGGTGCTGCAATGCTGTAACCCCAACAGACTCCAACTCTCTCAATCCTGGGCGGTACTAGAGCCAGTTATGTGTCACCCCGTGGGGCTGATGTCAACTCTGGCACAGCCTGGATTTGATATCAGACCATGGGGCTCATTCATCCACTGGAGCAGCGCCTTTACAGGATGAGCTACCCAGCAGCCCCAAAAACGGCATTCTTAAGAAATGCCATAACTATCTCCAATGACAACATAGTCTACAAAGCTATTTATTTTTCACTGACAGCTCAGTGGATAATGACTCAAACGACAGTATCATATATGAAAGCAACAGGGGTAACTCTAGTGCCTTTAAGATTGCACTTGACGCATGGTCTTGTTTCTCAATGCAATACCAACTCCTTTTTTTTTGCCTGTTCTAGTTCACAGTAATCCTAGATCTTACATTGTTGCTTTAAAGGGAGATCACATTTGTGTGTTTACGGTGCACACCAGAAACTTGAAACGGTGTCTCCACAGGGCATACAGTAAGCATTTGATAAATTCCATCATTAGAAGTACCTGGCTGAAATGAAATACCTGTGGATTGAAAAGAGGAGGAGGAGGAGGAAGGTGAGGGCTGGGGGGGGGGGGTTCCCCTTCAGCCCTCCCCCAGTCTGAGACCTCTCCACGCTGACGTAGCCGCTTCTCATTCTGTCGTCCGGTGGGAACAAAGACACCTTTGTGAGGCGCGCTCCTCCCCTCTCACCGCTCTCCCTCTCCTCAGGTGACTCTCCCTGTCTGAAGTTATCCCCACATCCATTACACCTGCCTTCCATGCACCCGATCCACTTAAGTCACTTCCTGTAGTGCCAGGGCTGACTGGGGGAGAACTGTACTTTCGCTACACCCAGCCTCCAGATCAGAGGAACGCCTCCCCTAGTCGGCAAGAGTCAAAATCTTATTCTAAAGCATTAGCCATTAGCCTTAGAGGAGCATATAAGAAAGGGAATCACAGGGGGAGGAGGTGTCATACACGAAAGTCAACTGCAACAGTAAACATGCCTTAAGCCCCACAGCCCTAGATTGCCGAGGATTCATCACTCGCCTAACTGAGCCAGTGAGGGTTCACTATTGTTGAAAATGGGAAAATGATCACATGACCAGGAGTGACACGGCATGCAAATTTCCAGCAATAATGTGCTGCAGAGACACGGTAGTGGCCGGCTCTGGGACGCAAATGAGGCATACGGTGTTTTTTCCCGGTCCCTGCAGTTGATTGATAACTCTGAGCTGATGGGGGGTGGGAGGAAGACGGATGGCCTCTGTATGAAATGCTTGCTCTGACAGACTTGGCGAGGATGCCAAAACGGAGCGTCTCTGCCGCAGGACTTAGAAAAGAGACCAAGTTAACGAGACACCCTTCAAAACAGAACGTATCGATCAGTTTGTTTTCCTCCATCAGGCCAAGGTCACGCCGGTAAGCAGGGCTAATCTCCGCAGCTCATTAAATGAGCGCGTCGTCTGAGCTGCAGCGACGACGGCTGGACAAAATCCACCCGCCGCCGTCTTTGAAGCGAGGTCCTCCTTCGGTGTCTCTTACAGTCGTGTTTACGGCAGAACGAGCGATTAGAAGTGTGCTCCCTCTGCCTGGAACTCCTGCTTTTTCCTTTTCTTTTCTTTTTCTTTTTTTTTAGCCGTGAGTGGGGATAAGCCTCCCAGACGTAGCGCTGGCTAGGCTCCAGACCCGGTGCATGATGAAAAGCAAGGACAAATTCCAGGGTTTATTAGCTGACAGCCGAGCTATTTGTCCTCTTGCATTTGGCATGCTAGGGGCTGATCCACGCAAGGCGTCTCTCTCGCACAACGAGTGCTTTCTCTGCTCTAATTGAAGTGCAGTGGGTTAATAGCCATTGCGTGCAGACAAGGCTGTGCCCTCTCTAATTACTCTTCGTCGCCCTCAGGTGTTGAAACAGACAGCTAATGATGTATTGCATGAGGCCGGGCTCCAGCTGAAGGAGGGGGCCAGCCCCCTTCCCACCTGGCTCTCAGTACATTACCCTCCACATTACCTGCCCATTACTTACCGAGCGTGCAGTTGCATAACATTAACAAATAACAGACACTTTTAAAGGCGAGTGAGAATCATGTCTCTATGCACGCAATGGACAGCACAGGCTGTGGATGTTGATGTAGTTTGCACTGTACATACGTATAGCCAGTGGCTATTAGCCACGTAAGTCAACATCCAGAGTGTATTCACATAACCTGAGAAATTGAAACGTTGAGGGAAAAATGAGATTGCAAGCAATCGGGGAAGCCATTTCCAGCTAGCTTAACTATGGTCTTGTAACTTACACAGACTCTTACACAAGAGGCTCGTAGACATCCCAGTCAGTCTTGTTCAGGAGACTCGGGAGGCTTGTAACTTATGAGGAATTTCCGCTTTGTTTCCTTCCTAAAACCTTGAAATTTGGCATCATCATTTTGTTTAGAAAGGACCAAACAAGAAACAAAGAAAATACTCATTAATCATTAGGTCCTCTTAAAGGTGGGGAAAATTTTTTTTTTCGAACAGACAGAAACCTAGAAATCATCTTCCAACCGACACATACAAGAGGCGTGGTCCCAACGAGCAAGCTTTATTTGCATTCAAGACTCTTTTTTCAGACATTAAACAGTTGCACCTGGATGAAAGAATCCAACCTTGGAGGCCTGGACAGAAGATTAAATTGTGTTGCATCTTGCTCCATTTCAGCATTAGGATGATTTGTACTGGGGTGTGCATGCAGACAGACACCGAACTCCAGCTCAAAGCTGGGCCCAGGTCAAAGTGGCTGGGGTGGGTGTGGGGGTTGGGGGGGGGGAGGGCTATGGGGCTGCTACTGGTGATCTATGATTATGGAAAAATGTCACTGAAGCTGTCATCACCAGTAACCTAGCAACAGCAGCCATGAATCTCTCACAGGAACATCAGTGGGTGCCAACATTTATGTACATAGGGTATTAATTATGTACAGTGTATCTTAATACAGATGACTTGCATGCATGTACATTCTTTTTTATTTTCAACTTATTTATATCATTATATTTAAAAGTAAAATGAGCCATACATTTATTTGCACAGTATCTCATTTAAAAATCTTAAAGCAGATATGGAGGATAAACCAAAAGCACTGAATGTGCTTTTCATTATAATACAGTTATAGGACAGAAGAACCATTTTAAAATAATATTAAGCTTAATTCAGAGACAGATATTTAAGCAGGACATTAGTTAAAATTTGCAGTGATTCTGATGAATTCTTTCCCCAGATGATTTGCCAGTAATACATGATTTTGGGCAGGCATTTTAGACGATGACCTGGAAAGACCCTAAGGAGCTTGACGGGGTGGCGATTACTCACGCCACAGGTCACTGGAAGAGAAGTTTGCTTTGCTGCTCAGCTGGTGTTTCTCAGCTTAAATCAATTATAAAACCTGCACGCAGCCAGGGCCTGGACCAAGAGGACATTGATTCAATATAAGCCACTGGCAACAAAGGAAAACTGAGTGAAACAAGGCAGCCAAGACATGTCAGCCCTGCAATACATCAGAGGAACAAAGCAGGTACTCGACATCGCCATAGAAACCCTAAAAAAAGGCTAGATGAAGGTCTGGCGCTAACATATTTATCAATCTGCTTATTGTGACTATTATGGGATGACATTTGCACATAATGGTACACATAATCTTGAATTAAAGCAATTGAGGATTTCATACATGTTAGGGGCTGGGCGGGGGCGGGGGGGGGGGGGGGGGGAGGGCATGGGAAGAACAGAAAAGCTGTATAGTGTGACATGGGACTCCACCCTCCCCTTGTACTCTATTTGTTTCACTGGCTCAGTTTGAGGAACCAGTCATCTATTCTCACAGGCAGCCCAAGCGATAGTATCAGTGAGTTTCAGAACAACAAAAATGTTCAGCAACCAGCAATTTCCAAACCATTTGGGCTGCTCTTCTTAGGGAAAAGAGAAACAAAAAAGGAGTCAATTCAAAAATCAATTGTTTTCATTTCACAGAGAGTAGAGCCCTAGAGACAGGTTTCCAGTTTGTAATGGATTTTGAGGCAGACGTCTGTTGAACATTCAAATTTGCTGACCAGGTTTTACAATAATCTCTCCAAGGTTAAAAATGATATCACTGAAAAAGTTATACAATTGAAAGAAAGGCCTTCTGCAATCAATAATTCTGATGTACAGAAATGAGAATCGCTCACGATAAAGTGCACTTATCCCTCTGCATAAACAAGGCAGGCAGCATGTGAAGTATGTCTGAAGCTGACCAATGCAATAATAATATTCATTTGATTTCCGTGGTATTTGTACTTTGCATATTTTGTGCTATGTTGTGCCATGCTTTGCACTGCGCTTTTGCTTTTGGCTTTGGTGTATTGTTTTAAGAGTGAACAGATGTCCAGAATTCACAACAACAAACTAATCATGCCCATAATTTGCTAATTGAGTCATTACTCGTGACTAAAGCACAAGCTAAATAATATTTTCAAGTTCAGCTGAGGCAGTATAAAGAAGGCCAAATATGAAATATTACTTTCCAAATGTCATAATTCACTCTCCATTACATTATCTCATGGGGATCATGAAAACGCATAGAAAATATTCATATCTTAGGTGACGTCAATGGGCAGATAGTTCATGCATTTCACATAAGCTGTCACTTTTAGGCTGCGATGCCAAGTTTGTGTATATTTGTGTCCTTGGTTCAGGTACTGAGAACAGAAAAGATACAGTGACAGTACAATGATGAAATAAACTTGAGGTTTGACTGCATCAGCATGTAGCCTGTTGAATGTACTGAAATAGGCTTGGCTGGAATGAACATATACAACCAGAAACTATAGCCTGGGATAAAATCAAATGCTGCCCTTCCATATCTGACAAATAAACATGCAAATTCATACGATTTTCTAAAGAAAATAACACCCCTAAAAGAACAGCATGACTAGAGATCAGGAGGTCGAGTTTAGAAAATGACATCATAAGGTCTGCTGCGTGCTGATTGGAAGGTGATGAGGTAATGGCACCTATTGGGCTCCACTCCTGTTCCTGCTGAACTGAGCCAGTATTCAATAGACACACTGATACCAGTTCAGTAGGCACGGGAGGTCACAGCCCTGACCGCAACATCACCCCCCATGTCCCACAATGCACTGCGCTGAGCCAGGGGCCTGATGGAACTGAGGACACGAACATCTCACACACTGCATATGTCCTGAGACAATTTTCCATCACAGTTGTACCGTAATTACAGGGAGCAGATTAATTCAGCGACTGGAGGGAGAATTTGGGCACTGATACTGGTGGATCATTAATGGGCTGATGTATCAATGGACAGGCAGAATAAAGCGCACAGGGATAAAATGTGGTATAAGATGAAATATAGATGTGTCTGTCTGTAGCGCCTCATCTGTTTGCATGACAGGCTTCATATGTCTCACTCATAGACATTGAGTAGTGGTGGTCGCCTTAACCCTTCCTTGTGTCTGCTATCTTCTCTCTCAGTCTCTCTCTCTCTCTCTCTCTCTTTCTCTCTCTCTTTGTAGAAGAAAAATACAGACAAGGCCACACACACACAGACACAGACACACACACAGACACATATACACAATAGAACAAAAAAAAAAAACGGAGACCCGCTAGTGAAGCATTAGGGGAAAGCCCAGTGTACGTGGCTCCCCTCTCAGTGCTGAGAGTGAGGAGAGACTGAGCCCTGCCTTCGCCACATAAATCAGTCTGACCCTGTTCATTGTCAAAGCTACGCACTCAACCAGGTGAACTGGAACTCTGCGTGCCTCGACTGGCTTGACATTTTGAGAACATTCCACAGCTCACTTTTTTTTTCTCTCAGTTGCTTTATAGGCAACCTGCTACTCTGCACTGCTGACTCCATACCCAGAGTACGTGGTCTTCATTCCTCACCATTATTTTCCTTTTCCGTCGTCTTCCAAGTGGGAGGGGTCTGCATTCCCATACACGCTCTTTACATCCTATTAACTGTTTCACCTCAGGCACTGAACTTAGCCACTGTGAACAATATATTAAAGGGATCAATGCTCGACAATTAGCTAAGCTCTGTGCCTTTTGAAAGCGACTGGGCTATAGGATGCTCTGTGCATGGTGTGGTGGAATGTCTCTGTCGGGGTAACCATGTACACGACAGCTCTTGATGTTTCCTCTGTGACACGTGTGTTGTCCAGTGGATCATGGTGTTTCCCAGTCAAGCATGCATGAAAATTAGATGCGCTCAGTAAATTTCCTTTTTTTTCCTCCCTCAATGCTAAATCACAGACATCTTGCAGGCCTTTTGCATGTATTCCATACTGTTCCCTTATGCTGACATTTTAACCACCTCCATTCATTCTGTGAAGCTGAAAGCCCAACAAATGCAGGGTCAGTTTTGCCTCGCTGATCAGTTTCAGATGCTGCGTTCCAGTAAAATATTCCCGCAGGTCATTCAGCATTCCTCTAGATGATAAACGATATTTCCCAAAAACATGATATGGTGCGTAAGCTTCGAGAGTCTTCAACTCATGGAATTTTCACCCTAGGAAGCAACCAGTAGACTCAAGAAGATAAGAATTTAAAAGACTTTTTGAACAGCTGAAGTATGACCCTGGTTTGAGATTTTACAAAATAACAGATTCAGATTTTGTTCGCAAAAAAAACCTAAAATAAGCAGGTAACTTAACGACCTCTATGTGACTACGTCAACGTGACTTAGTTGAGCCCTTAGACACTCCCACTAACATACAGAAGGTAATAATTCTTCACTGGAGGTGCATTTTCTCCACTTCTTAATGGTGAGGCAACTGAACCATTAACTGATGGGGACACTGGTGGGAAGAACACACATGAGGATGGCCATAAAGCTGTGACAGAGTGGAAATCCCTGGCAATGTGATTTTTGTTTCTGTTTTTGCACCAAATCACGGTGCCAGGAACCCTCCCTGCCGCAGCCAGACTGGTAGCTCACCCTCTGCTGCAGATGTTCCCCAGCTGCAGTCCAGCTGTGGCTCAGGCCTGCCCCCTCCCTGCAGGGAAAAGAGAGAGAAATCCTCAGAGCCTCTGCAAGGAAGGGGATACACTCACCCAAACATGAAAAAGGTATAGGCCAGCAAACATCATCTTAATAAAACATCACAACATGGGTCCATACAGTTCTCTGTCTGTCTGCAGTCTCTAAGAGAACTTCATAGGCGCTGGACAAACTTGCATTTGTATTTTAAAAAAAACAAAAAAAAAACAGCAAATGTTGATGTTACTAGTTGGAAAATACAGATGCATCAGGGTAACTTATTTAAAAATTTTGCAGTGGAAAAGGAAAAAAAGTCTGGTTATGCAACGCGATGGCTTCAGCAACGGTGCTGGCTGTGTGAGCTTCATTTTGTTGGCTATTGTGAGGATCCCTGTTGAAACACGGTATGCCTCCATGTGCTTTGGGGCAAATCTATTCTCTGAATGCAGTTTAAGGGCTAACATACTGGATGGCTCTCAGACAAAATATTTGATAATGAGCAATGGATTATGTCTCTTAAAGAAAGGAAGACATACATTTCTGTGACAGGTATAACATTCAATTTAAGACTCATACCATTTTACACCCTATTTTTAATATATATTTAATATATTTAATGTTGCCTTGATAAGTAAGCTTAGGCTTTCCAGAATGCAACATAAGATGACTTTCACTAATTTCACCTGAGAAGAATTCTGAAACCATCAACCATGGTAAAAACACAAAGTAAAGCTGTTTTCAACAGTATAGTAATAGTAGTAGTAGTTGTTGTTGATTATGTTCTTGCTGCTGTTGTTTGCATTTCTCTGCGGGTCATTTCTAGGGTCACCCGCATAGTGGTTCCAGAATGGCAAAATTGTTTACAATTGCGTGGGCTCTGAGTTGAAATGCAGCTGAACGAACAGTGAAAGATATCATTATGAGCAAACGTTAAAAGCACACTAGTCCCATAAGTACAATTTGGAATCATTAAACACAATAATAAAATAACAATGCTTGCTATCCACTAAAATAGACTTTTTGTAAGAAATGAGCAACAACAGATATGCATCCTTTATGCCATAGCTGGGATAATGTCTCTCCCACCTCCCTCTTTCTCTGATGTGTGAATTTTTCTTTCTCAAAAAACCCACAGCCTAAATCTTTGCTCAACAAAGTGTGCTTTTATTTCATTGGATGAAAGGACACAGTCCAAGGAATTTCCCAGTCCAGGGGATATTAGCATATGCTTATTTGTATTAGCCTGTTATTATGCATATTAACAGTTATTGTCTGAATTTGTAATTGCTATTTTTTGAACATGAACATCAATAATATTATTATTTGCAGGTATTGGAGATGTAATAAGCATGATCGTTTATAACACTTTTAACATATTCATGAGTTTCACCCATATATTTTCATAGCATGTGAAGAAACTGAATGCCCTTGTGTCTTTTCTGCAGGAAATTACTCAAATCCTTTAGGATATGTAATAATATTCCTTTAACAGGACCCTACAGTGTACAAGATTTCCAGTAGGGGAAAATATTCATGTTCAGCTCTAGCTCTTATTTGACATGTATATTCTTCCAATACCCCCCCCCCCCCAGCTGAAGAGTAAATAAACATGTATGCTTTTAATTCAGGAGGGAGGGCTGGTAGAACTTTTGGTGGGGGGCGGAAAGACATGAGAAAGAGGGTGAAGGGGAGCCAGATGTCCACTGGAGAGACAGAGAGAGAGAGAGAGAGAGAGAGAGTGAAAGAGAGCAAGAGATAGACAGACAGACTGACAGAGAGAGAGGGAGTGGAAGAGAGCAAGAGATAGACAGACAGACTGACAGAGAGAGAGAGAGAGAGAGAGAGAAAGAGAAAGAGGTAGTGCAGGGTGAACCCTTCGAATTTCTGTTTTAATCTGTCATGTGTGCTGAAGAAAATGCTCCTCTGTTGAAGATATATATATATATATATATATATATATATATATATATACAGTATGTGTGTGTGTGTGTGTGTGTGTGTGTGAAATGACTCTGGAACATGGCACATTTTTGCAATGATAATGATACAGAACTGTGGAGCAGAGAACCTATCCAGTTTGGCACAGGAAGTGATGAAATCTTTCTGTGAATGGATCAGGAAAAATATTAGCATTTATCAAGATAAGACAAAAGGTGTGTTAAAATTCTGTAATTTCCTTTTACGAGTAACAAATAAATATCTTGAAATTAGACCCCCATTTATTTAAATTACAAATAATTCAGATTCCGCTATCATAGAAAAATTCCAATTTGCTCAATGTGCGATTTAAATAGTTTTGTTTTTTTGTGGTTATTTTATCTAATTTAGGAAAGATGTATTTAAAAAAATCTCTCAATGATAGCTATCATTGGCAAAAAATTGACAGTTAATTAATGGAGATAATCTTTTATAAAATAGAAGTGAATTTAACTGGTCTTGGCTTTGAACATATGAACATATGAATGAGCAAGAGACAATTGAACAAGTATGTTCAGTTTGAACAGATTTCCACCCAATTTGTCTATTTTGTTTATGCACAAATGATGCTATGATTACTATTGATATGTTCTCAACACATTCATCTATTTAAACCAAATAAAAAAAAACCCAAAACATTTTACTTTAGTGGTAAGGAATTCTAAAAGCAATATCTCTCAGTGTTGCTACAAAATGTCACTTTTTACATAGTTATAATTATGCTTATCTACTAGCATACCTTATATTTGAGCATTAGTGTTGTTCATGCTATACGTCAACATTTTTATTAGTATGTCATACATGCTTTTTCATCCTTTTATGAATTATTGATCTATGGTCTGAGGTAAAATATGTATTTTCACCACTAGAATTTAGATGTTAGCTACCATGGTACCCCAAACGAAAACATATGCCCACATTTTTCCCATAAAATCTGTTTTTGTTCTTAATGGAATGAGTATGAACCAAGCACAGAGACCAGAAAATCAATACGCTTTGAAGAACACTTTTGTAGAGCACTAATAAAAATAGTTCTGTTCGCTTTGAAGGTTCTGAATGTACCTGTTCTGAAGAGGTAGTGGTGTTTGATTTAAGCAGGGGCCAAGCACAAAAAACAGAGAATGGGCACTAAAACAGGTTGACAGGGTACTGTGATGGTTAGGTAACTGGGCTTGTAATCAGCCAGTGTTTGATTACCAGCAGGGAAACTGCCATTGTACCCTTGAGCAAAACACTTCAGCACTTCAGTAAATATTGAATATAAATGGATTGCATGTAAAAACAAGTGAACGGCCCAGGTCACCCTGGATAAGTCTCTGTTGAAGGCCTAATTGTAATGTGATGCATTGCAATATATTGTAAAGAAACTGAGGACTATTGTAAAGAGTCTGAGGACAAATACAAAGGATTAATACAGAAAGAATGAGTACTCTTTTGAGGCCTCGTAGACAAACGGAGAAAGAGCGCGGATACAGATTTTAGTCAATAAAAACATCCGGTTCAAGTTCTCTAATGTCAGTTATGTTCAGGTTCTCTAATGTCAGTTATGTTCAAGTTCTCTAATGTCAGTTATGTTCAGGTTCTCTAATGTCAGTTATGTTCAAGTTCTCTAATGTCAGTTATGTTCAAGTTCTCTAATGTCAGTTATGTTCAGGTTCTCTAATGTCAGATATGTTCAAGTTCTCTAATGTCAGTTATGTTCAGGTTCTCTAATGTCAGTTATGTTCAAGTTCTCTAATGTCAGTTATGTTCAGGTTCTCTAATGTCAGTTATGTTCAAGTTCTCTAATGTCAGTTATGTTCAGGTTCTCTAATGTCAGTTATGTTCAAGTTCTCTAATGTCAGTTATGTTCAAGTTCTCTAATGTCAGTTATGTTCAGGTTCTCTAATGTCAGATATGTTCAGGTTCTCTAATGTCAGTTATGTTCAGGTTTTCTCGTGTGAGTTGTGTTACTGAGGGCCACACTAAGGGCTTGAACTCAATCTGTGCACATTCAGCTGTGAGGCCAGTTCTGAGCTGAAGTCCAGTTGATACCGGGAGTCTGACATTACGCACTGGCTGAACTTCCGCAGGATCGCTCAGTCATCATTGTTTTTTAGCACTGCCATTACAAAACGTTATCGCGGCCTTTTCTGGCAGACCAATCCTTTCAGACGCGAAAGCTTTCCTATCTCCCCTGGCGGCAGAGAGCTCTTCCCCCGGATGGCGGAGACGAGTCCCAGGAGGCGGGATCGGTTTTCAGAGTAAACTGCGAGGTGGAGGAATTAGACGCAATGACGTCAGGCTCTCACCAGAGAGCGGTTCTCACACAGCGGCCACTGTTTGGAGCTGCACAAACAGGGGGAGACAGCATTTTAATCAAAGCTAAATATTTCAGAGGAACGTTATCCAGCTCCTCCTTTTGCACCCAGGGTACTGAACTGGCAAGCGGCTGTGGTCTTTGAGCACAGGTGTCACTTACTTACAGCTTGCTACAAAACCGCCGGACTCCCACCTCTTCACTCACAGCAGTTCACTGCGTAGATCCAACAAGGCCCTGACACATCAATTGCGCTGATCTTCTCATACAACGAACGACTACGTGTAAATAACAGTGGTCTCTGTACGGTATAGGAATGTATAAGGCTGTCTCAGAGTTCTGGAGACAGAATAATAATTGAAATAGTCACTTTGCCTGAAAAGTCCCAACACTGCACGTAGGCAGTAACGTAAGCTTCACCCATGTATCCACAATGGCGCCTCCAACGTGCAGAGCCGAAAACCAAGGGCCCACCTCAAACGGGACAGGTCTGCTAGCTGTAGCGAGAGAGGAAGTGTGGCCGCTACCCACCGGATGCGGTTCGGCCTACAGGAGCAGTTGGCAGAACCACGCAGCGGACCCTGGAGAGAAGGCAGCCCGCGGCTCACGTGTTTGTTCTGGCCCCAGTGCATGCAGGTATTATGGAGCCGCGCAGCATTAGAAAGTCATTAGCGCCGCTAATAATGACCAGGCATTAATTAGCACAGCATTAATAAGCCACCGAACGGGAAACACCTACGTTCCCCCAGTGACTCTAATTTAAAATGTACAAGAGTGTAAAAGAAAAAACACCCACATCCCCCAAGTTCATTTAAAATGGACAGGAGTGTAAAAGATCCCTTCCTGACCATTCCCCCCCTCTCCTCCATTCCCCTTGTTGCTGCTGTTTTTTTTCAGAATCAGTGACTCAAAAGTGACAAGGTGCCAATTCAGCTCTGGAAATCAAAAAGAACATACAGTATTAACCTTTGTACATGGAACAAAGTGAAACAAAATAAATTTACCTGTGCCTCAAAAGATGTCAACAAGAATTAGGCCTCCTTTTTTTATGGAAAACAATTTGCGTTGCTTGGTTCACATCAGTAATTTAAAATTTGACATATACTTTGTGGCACA